>NC_134710.1:256797591-256860091 GCF_043290135.1 Rhipicephalus microplus
CAGCATAGAAGCTGCTTATCACAGGGGAAAAATGAAGGTAATAACGCTTATATACGGTTACTTGAAAGAATAGTAGGCCAGTTTCATTTTTTTGAAGTTCGTCTGACGAGTCAATTGATTGATTTATATGTGGGGTTTAATGTCCCAAAACCGCCATTTCATTATGACAGACGCCGTAGTCGAGGGCTCCGCAAATTTCGACCATCTGGGGTTCTTTAACGTGCACCAAAATCTGAGCACACGGGCCTACAACATTTCCGCCTCCATCGGAAGTGCAGCCGCCGCAGCAGGGATTCGATCCCGCAACCTGCGGGTCAGCAGCCGAGTGCCTTAGTCACTAGACCACCGCCGCGGGGCTTCTCTGAAGAGTTAATTTTAGTTATATTATGCGGTAACACGTTCCACTCTCCAATCGTTTTCGGGAAGAGGGAGTATTTAAAGGTGTCAACCCGGTCGGTATGGGCACAAATTGATCCTGATGGCTTGATCTGATATACCGTGAAATACGTGACATTCTGTTTTGAATTCATCTGTGAGGGTTAAGTTAAAGCAACCGTGTTTCATTAAGTGAATGAATTTTATTCTAGCCACGTTTCCCAGCAATGAAAGCTCAGGCAAGTTTAGTTGAGTGAGCATTTCAGTCACTGATTCTGTGCACCTATATTTTGACATAATAAATTTTGCTGCGCGGCTCTGTATATTTTGAATGTTCTTTATTTCGTTCTTTCTATGGGGATCCCATGTTATGCTTCCGTATTGAAGTGTTGGTCGTATCAAGTCATGTATGCAGTTAGTTTAGCATCTCGGGAAACAAGTTTTAGCTTACGCTTTAGAGTCCAGAGTTTAACCTCTGCGATATTGCATAAATTTGTAATATGCTTTTTCCAAGATGATTGTTGACAAGAGGCTCCGAAACTCGTGCTCGTTAGCATTAAACCTGATTGATTGATTAATTGATATGTGGGGTTTTACGTCCCAAAACCACTATATGATTATGAGAGACGCCGTAGTGGAGGGCTCCGGAAATTTAGACCACCTGGGGTTCTTTAACGTGCACCCAAATCTGAGTACACGGGCCTACAACATTTCCGCCTCCATCGGAAATGCAGCCGCCGCAGCCGGGATTCGAACCCGCGCCCTGCGGGTCAGCAGCCGAGTACCTTAGCCACTAGACCACCGCGGCGGGGCAGCATTAAACCTGTGTGAGCTTTTGAGATAACTAAACAAGCTTTTTGATAGTATATGCTCGAATATTTTACAGTATGCGCATCCATTGGATATTGGTCTATAATTTTGTACTTTATATTTACCACCTGTTTTGTATACTCGTACCACTCGCGCCAATAGCCAGTCACGTGGTAATTTGTGCAGTTCAAGAGAAGCATGAAAAATTATGAGTAAATACTTAGCAATTCATTCCGAATATCTTCGCAGGAATTCATTAGGGATGCCATCCGGGCCAGGTGATGTTTCGTTATCTAGTTTTAACAAGAGGGAAAGAACGCCTTCTTTAGGTAAGGTAACGTCTTGCATGTCTGAATATGTATTGTCCGTTTTATCTTTCATTGCTGCAGGTAAAGGCATAGAAGGGTCGAAAACAGAGTTTAAAATTTATTGTATTGATCAAAAATTCGCGCGGAGTCTCTAATTATGCATCTGTTACTCGAAATGCACGTCACATTCACACAAAACGGAGCAAGTTGGCGCCTAAAACGCTGTGGTGATTCTTTCGTAAACTTTGGTAAAGTGTGGGAAATTATTCTTCTATGAGTGGGAAAAAGTAAGAAAAACCAAAGAGACAGCCTTGGCTCCGCTCTGATCTGTAGCCATGACCTCAGCCGGAAAGCATTCCTGTGTAGGACAGAAGTTTTGGTCGGCTCACATGTCAAAGGCGTTCTCAAAGAACACAACCCGCGTGGGTATTGTTGTGAACAGCCAGCGGTCGGCGTAAACCAGGCAGCGCGGCATCGGCAGCTTTGTTGCAGTTGCTGCAAATCTTAAGCGGTATGCCGGTGTCAGAATTAGGTCTGTATCATCCTCTAAAAAATTTTCCGGCAATTCGTTCCTTCTGTCTGTCGCGGCGTCAGTCTTCGAAGGGTATCAAGAGGCCGGCGCTCTCAGTGATCCTGATGTGACGTCCTTTCTTGGCACAGCTTGCATAATGAAGCAGAGACATGATGTGCTGCAACTGCTGCAGCAGCATCACTGGCCCAGGGGAGCTGATCAGTGGAACAGGTCTGCGTCGTCGCGACCTCCTCCTCGCCATCTCCGGGCGGCACGTCCCTGGGGCTTTCGCCGGCCGCCCTTTCCTGATCGGCGCACGACCAGCCTCGTCCAAGGGCAATCAGAGGCAGTTCCGATGCGTTTGTCTTTCCCTTTTACTCGTGCTCCCAGTGAACGCCGCCTAAGTTGCCTTTCGCGATCGGTCGCGCTTGGACGGGTGCTCCGCTCACTCTGCGTCTCCGGCGTCGCACGCAGGGCCCCACGTTGGCCCACAGCCTGACGGAGAACTCACAGCCATGCGACCCTCCACGATGCTCGCGGGCCTGTCCCTGCTGGCCCTCTGCCTAGCACAGCCCTCGCGTGCCGAGGAGGGTGACACGCGACCCAGCGTGCTGGCGCCGAATACGACGGCGTCCAGACCCGCAGTCACCAGGGCGCCCACAAAGACGACCACCAAGGACCCCGGGCCAGACCCACGAAACCCGTTTAAGTACTATGCGCGCAAGCAAGAGAAGCTTGTCAAGACGCTTATGAAGACCATCACCGAGCACGTGACACCCCAGTTCTTGGGAGACATCTCGCAGCTTAATCTCACTGGTGACTGCACCTACGGATTATTTAAGATGATCTTCGGCGTAAAGCAGCTCAAGCCATGGGCCATAAAAAGTGAGTCAACCGTTGTTATAGAAACTTTTCTCGTTACATGCAGTTGCAGCAGTGCATTGCGATGCTGATGGCACGCGGTCCTCAATGCAATGATTTCAGACACTCAGCGTCTAAGTGACCTAATTGTCACGTATTCTGTGTTGATACATTACCTATACCAATTGAGAACCAATAATGCCGCTGATAATACTTGCGCAATCTTGCGAGACTTGTTAGATGAGATAAACGCCCCAGAAAATTGGATATAATAAGAACGCAAGGGCTGCTTTTTACTAACTAACTACGCTGCGATAGTTATCGATCTGAAGTGTACTGAGTGGCATGTCTTACTGCCACAAACAGCACATCAATAGCAGGCCACCGAGCACGTGCTTCAACTGTCAAAGAGCAACAAAAAATTGTATTTTTTTTCTGCAAACTGCGCTCGTACTCAAAATAACGTTTTTCAGTACGTGCACATGCCATTCCGTTGGGAAATATTCGTTTTTTTTTAGCTTACAGAAACGGTTATGTGTAATGACGGACAGGCACGAAGCAGTGCATGATCCATGACTTGTGATGCGTATTGCGCGCATGTTTACATGCCCCTTGTGATTGCTATGTTTGCTTTTACTTTTGTTGGTAGGTTAGACAGGGTTTAATCACATGCGTTTGTGTACAACTGCACATATCAATACAAGTAACGCAGCAATGATATAGTCTACACGCACATCTGATCTCTCAAAAGCGCCACTGGACCTACGAGCTGGAAGTCCTCATGTAGACGATACCTTGAAACCCACGAAATAAGAGCTACATCAGCACATAGGACATGAGTCATTGTTACGGGTACATTGGTGCAGATAAAGATGAACGATATCTAGGCAGGCACCTTAAACTATCTTCTGTGAATAAGTGGAGTAAGACAATCTCTTGCGGTTAGGATTAGGACTGCAATGTCATGTAAAGCAACGCTAAGGATCCAGCAAGCAAGCGCGATAAGTGTGAACACCAACACCCACATAACCATAGTTCTAGCACATGGTTGTGCACTCCAAGTTTCAGTGAAAGTGAAGTGATAAATAAAAATGTAGCTCTTATATTTTTAATACTACCTTAATAAATCAACTGATCAATTGGCAGATCACTGAACTGAATGATTAGCAGCGCATGTGTTAAAATCAATTAGCAATCATTAAACCTGACATATCACGCGTGAGGAACGGAAGCAGTTGTCGAATATTGTGGCACGTTAATATTGTAGAGCATGTTGCGAGGAGCCTAGCCCAATTTGTTCGTATTCGGCAATAATTTTTTTTCGCTTCTCGTGAGTAAGTGAAGTCTCGTACGAAAAAATATCTTACACTATTACCGTCTAAGAAGGTCACGCTTACTGAGCTCGCTCATCACGGTCGCTGCTTTCTCAGCGAAAAGGGAACAACGCATCGGGGCTGGTGCAAGCGTCTGGCATCCATCTTCACCAAACCAGTGACGTGCGAGCTCTATAGAGCCGGGGATATTAAAAATAAGAATCTTGCAGAAAGCAGTTGGGCCGAGCAGTTTGTGAGAAGAAATGTCAAATTGAATGTTTGCGTGTGCAGTAATTCCGTAGTTTTTTTCCTCTTTCGTTTACTCGGAATGGCCGCATTGACGGAGAGCGCAAAGACTTCTCACTTGGTGACAAAACTGAATACGTTATGAGCATCGACACGCGTGCTAATCCGCGTTGCCCGCTATCAATAATGGTACATATGCGCTGCTGTCAGGCGTCGGAATGTTATTGAGGCGCATTATCCTGAACGTCTACACTTAGATGTCCTACAAATACAACTCGTAATATTCAGCTATAGGTTAAGCTTTCTGTCATGGGGCGACACTCGGATAGTCGCGGCAAACAAAAACACATCTTTATGGCTTTGGGTGCACACTAATGAAGGACCTGAGTGATCAAGATTGAATTGAGGCTATATTCAGTTGATTTTCTCACAGTCCAACGCTTCTCTGACACAATCAATCAATCAATCAATCAATCAAGTTGCTTGTACAAGTGGATTTTGTGGTCGTTAAACGGCACACACTGTTTACAGCCCTTCACAAAATGTGATTTCACCCGAAAACTTAAAGAAAGAGAGAAAGAGAATATGTTCCGTCAAGATCACTCAGAGAAAAAAATACGAATAATTAACAACAAGGTCGAAGATAAAACCCCACGTAAGTGAGTTTCATACATGCAGTGTGCACCTTTGTGATGGTTATGCGACTCAGTTATTATCGGGGAAATATTAAGGCTGGCGTGCAACACTTTTTAAGCATGGTCGGAAAACACGGTCGACCGCTATAGTCGAGGCTTCTGAGAACACGTGAGCCAAATATTAAAGCGCGGCATGCAGCATGTGATCCACCCTTCATTCTCAAAATCGGGTAGAATCCGCTCCATTGTTTATCTGCAAATGACGCCATACACCCATATTACTGCGTCGTACACCCAAGAACACGGCCGTTGACTGATTTGAGCATCGTGAGCTGCATAGTTACCGTGGCCGTCGCGGCCTGCCACCACATGCCACCTAGTTCGCCCACGATCACTCTGAGCCGCGGGTTCGAAGGAAAGAATAAAAAAAAACTGAAAAGAAAGCTCCCGAGGTCATGGGGCGCACTTGCGAAGAGACTCATCTTTTTGTTCCCTTGACGTCCCCTCACACTGCGTGTCTTTCACGGCGCTCGCTGATACAAAACGAGAGGGAAAGCACTCGGAGCGTGCGATAAATCTCTGTAACTTTACAGATCCTAAAAAAAAATGCGCCGTGATTCGTGGAACATCATGCGCTAATAGTTGGACTATTTCAACTCAGAAAAGCGTTTGAGGGCCCCTTTGAAATAATATAATAGTATATATGGGCTTTACGGGCCAGAACCATAATATGATTATAGGGCGCACTGTAGTGGAGGACTCCGAAAGTTTCGACCATCTGGTATTAGTTAACGTGCACTAACATCCCACCATTACCAGGCCTCCAGCATTTTGCTTGCACCAAAATGCGACCGCCGCGGTCGAGATCGAACCCGTGACCTTTGGTTCAACAGACGAGTGCCGTAACCACTGTGCCACCGAGGCGGACAGAATAAAAAAAAATAAAAGACGTTGATATAGGGTTGTTCACATGATGAATTTTAGTGCTGAATCAAACACGAATACAGATAGAATACATACTAACTGAATAGCTTTGAATAGTGGGACAATCATGAGCAAAACAGCTATTGAAAAACACAGAACTTTTCTTGAGACAAATATGTCAAACTTCTAGAAGGGAACATAAGAATGAAGGTGGAAATGTTGTAGGCCCGTGTGCTCAGATTTGGGTGCACGTTAAAGAACCCCAGGTGGTCTAAATTTCCGGAGCCCTCCACTACGGCGTCTCTCATAATCATATAGTGGTTTTGGGACGTTAAACCCCACATATCAATCCAGAAGGGAACATAAGAATAACTTTTCATCGCAAAAAAATGCAATTATGTAAACTAATGCAGGATCGTACACAGCCGTAACTAGAGCCGTTTAAATATGCTGTAACCGTATATTAAAGTGCATCTGCGCTTACAGTATTCAGGGAAGTATACTTTTTGAGCAGCTTTACACAAAAGTCAGACAACTATACAACAAGTTTGAGCGAAAACACAAGAAATATACGGCTAAATATGTAGTGGTACGGATAAAGAAGTTATCGCAGCACATACTTTAGCACCAAAATCAGGCAAACATCACAGTTGAATACCGTTACTACTTTGCGCAAACAAAACACTTACACCTGTTATTCATGCAAAACTATTAAAAAGGCGCTCTGAAACCGAATTCAGCCATTGCCCCATCTTCTCATGTTGACGAGCAGTCTCATGATTACAAATGTACTCTAAAGAAGCCTTCGTTTCGACGATATTTTAGCTTTAGTCGCAAACGCCTTTATCCTGTGAATAATATATATGGTGAATAGTTTCATAAAAACTTGGGCTGCATGTGCCTTCAGAGTGGAATCAATAAATCACACAAAAAGAGATTATTTTACCTCTCAATATCCTTTTTTGTCGTTATTTTGGAGTTTAACTGTCGGTGCTGATTATGAACAAAAGATTTGGTATTTCGAATGTGTACCCTTTTATTCGAATACCAAGTCGAATAGACCACTATTTGATTCGTTATTCGAAATTTTCAAATATTTGCACGCCCCTAGAGTTTATGAATCTGTCAGCACCGCTGCCTGCTTGTGTGCGTGCATGTTCGCATATGTGTGGTGCGCGTGCGCATACGTGGGTTCCACGGGTGAATATAAGATATGAAAGTCGATGTCATTAACCCGCATTAGAACAACGAAAATGTCAAGATGTCTGGAAAGGTAAATGTGCAGAAAATAGATAAATGATGCAGTGACAAACAAAGAAAAGAAAATCGCTACGCTCAACAAGAACTTAGATTATGACATTTATTTTCCATTTTGTGCCAGAACAAGCTTTAATAACCGAAGAAAAAATATCAAAGTTCGTGAAATAGAAAAGCTACCCTGAAGCGAGTGATTTCCTTCAAGAAGCCTGACACCTAAAACATCGCGCGAATGCCAGCATAGTCGTACTGAGTTAGAAAGCTTGAAGAATGAATTTTCTTTTATAAGGAGAACGGGTTGTGTGTTGTCATGTCCAGATATAAGATTCCCTTTTTCGACACCCCATTCATCGCTATGGGGGAGCAGCGAGGGCTCCCCCTTATTAATGTTACACGTCGGGCCAGTTTGTGGATTTCATCACCGCAGTCCGTACCCTATATCTTTCACGTTGCCTTCATTAATAAGGTGTCTCCTAAGGTTATACCCAGACGGTTAATTCCGAATATATGCAGCGAATAGTCGTATAACGTTGTCAGCGTCGATTTGCGCCGGGGAATTCCTAGCTCCGTGTATCTTCACCGGCTTTGCTATGGTTTTGTGCTTTATAAACACTCTGCAATAGTCTTAATAATTTATACAGTGATGCCGCCCAACTACGTAGTCAAAAAACAAAAAAACTCCCCGCATGATTTTCTTCGGGATGTTTTCTATCTAACTCGCTCACGCGTGAAGTTCAAAAACAAGGCGCCTGCGAAAAGTGTGCCTCCAGCAAGATGTTTATCGCTGCTTGCATTCGACCGCCTTGATCTGCCCTGCAGTGCGCCTGCGCGGCGCGCCTCACTCGTCGTCCGCACGCTGTCGCAACGAACAAAACCTGCCATTCGCTGTGTCGAAACTATTCACGCGCGCGCAGCCAACCAAGCAAGCACTTTCCGCGATGGCCGCGGTCTGATGCCACTTCGTTTAACGCATGCTTTGGCTCTATGAAAGAGACCTGTTAGCACGTGGTTTTTCACGTGGCATAAAGGCTTGCCTGAAACTTTCCAGGATGCTCTCACATGTAATGTTATCGCAACATGGCCTCGGAACTTTTTGATACCCCTGTACCAATAAAAACTGTCATTTGGCGATTTCCAAATTCTGTACCAGCCCGGAAAAGTCTTCTGTCTCACAAGGATTTCCCCAAGTGTCATTTGCGTGCAGAAGGAGGGGTCACTTTTTGAAAAGAACATTTCATTGTGTAAAAAGCACTCGATACAGCTTAAGCTTCACATTTCATACGGTGTCGTTCTTTCACTTTTCATGTGAAGTAGCAATGATTGAATTATTAGGGCTGTCTTTGATGCTACTCCGAATTGGTCAAGTTTACGCCCGTGTACATGTTGGTTCGAATGAATCACAGCCTCACGTTGTTTTGTGTCTAATTACTATAAGTAGTAGTTATAATTTCACCAGACAGACACCCCATAAACAAACACACGCACAGGAGTGACATAATCGTTCAAGGAGGCGGGATGGTGGTGGTGGTATCTTCATTTCTTTCAGAACAAAAAAAAAACGAAGGGGACCAGCACAGAGACTGGTTGTGCTATTTCAGTGGGTGCTTGCGAAAATTTAATCAGTGACTAAATCGCTTTCTAGCTCGAACTTCAACCCAATGAAAAAAGAAGTATTGATCGAAAACCAGGCACAACCCACTTGTTTTATTGTCTATGCATGTTTGAGCGCAATACTAGGATTAAGGCTGAATGAATACATTGTTAAATGACAATTTGCTGATGCTAATCAGTGCTCGCAGTGTGCGAGTAAATATAGTAGATCTGAAAACCGTGGTGCCGTTCGCTGTTTTGAAATCGTGCGAACATATAATTTCATGTATAAATGTTTCTTGATAAAGGTAACCTCTACCAAAGGAATGGCACAACGCAAAGACGTAAACAAAGGTGACTCATAGCACGTTGCACCCAGATAAAGAGCGCCGTAGACGTTGTCGCATCATTGCAATAACCAATAGTTGAGCTTTTTTAGCTGTCATGGGGCCATGGAAGCACTTTATTCAGTTTTTTCTTCTCCCAATAACACCTTCTCAACAACATCTATGCGCACATAGTTCAGGAGACGTTGACAAGTGCATGAGCAGGCGCTCACAACGTATACAGGTCCGTCGTGGTTGCGAGGAACTCCAAACAAACAAACAAACAAAATGACGTATCCCACGTACAGTGGGAATTGGTGATATGCGAAGCACGAATGAGGAAGGTTGATATGTCACTTTAATGTTAGCACAATATTACGATGGGGACATGGTACACAGTAAACACTAGGACAACTGATGTAAGCATTCGCGTATCTAGATAAGATGCAAGTATGTTGGCTGTAGTCGGGTAACGATGGCACCACGAACGCTTGCAATACCATGCCCATCAGTGGTAGGCATGTAAATTATGCCATACATGACTTCCATGTCATGATTATCATGTTGGCATCTGGCATTTGTATTTGTCGTCCATTCCCGCCACGTAATACCAAATTTGGTATATGTAATGCTAGCTAAACGGCAGCGAGCTCATCATGAGCGTGGTATGGAGTCATGTTCTTACATTAAACACATGTTAAGGGTTAAGGATGCTGTAGGTGGCCGGCGGATCTAGCCTTGCATAATTTGCAGGCAATTGCCCCGCCCGGTTTCCTCTTTGCTAAATGAAGCTGTGTCGTTTGTTTTTTAACTAATCATGAGCAGGCTCTTAAAATAAAAATCGTTCATAGCGCGACGTAAGCCTGCATAAGACAGTGGCCTTTGTGCTATTCCACGTGCAGTGCTGTGCCGGTACTCTATCTTGCTGAACTATACACCAAACATAATTGTCACTTATCACCAGTCACATGCGAGGTCTGTAGAAATCAAAAACTTCAAGAGAAGTCGCGACACTTGTTTCCTGAAGATCGAGGAACCACGCGAAAACACAATATCAGTCACGCTGTCGCATGGTGAGCCTAACTGTTGCAGTTCCTGAAATAAACCTTCCCGTTCCTTCTTAAGCGCACAACATTTAAGCGAATAGTGTTCTATATCACCGTTTTCCTTGCACTTCGGGCACAAGGGCGTCGCGGACAGTCTGATCTTGTGAAGCCATGATGGTGTACACGCTGATCCCGTTCGAATGCGATGAAGCAAGCAGGCCTCTTCCCTTGATAGCCCTTGTGTCACACATGGCTGGTGAGGCGTCAGCCATAACGAGTGAAAATGCTTGTTTACAGCTTCTCGTAAGATACGCTGATTGTCTTTGGAAGCCTTCTTCGTTGGTGTAAGCTCCAGAGCACTCCGGGCAAGTCTGTCAGCCACCTCATCACCCGCTATACCCACACGTGATGGAATCCATTGAAACGTAATGTGTATACCCATGCCATGCAGGTCTTTAAGGATTCGCCGCGATCTTTGAGTGCATCGATCCAAAATCAATCCATGTTTTAGCCGCTGCAAAGCGGGCTTACTGTCCGAGATTAAACACATGTCATGATTATCGTGTTTGCACCAGTCATGTACCCTCGCCATCTATCCACGTCACGTAAGCAACCCTGAATTTGGTGTATGTGAAGCTAGCGAAACTACCGCGAGTGCACTATGAGCGTAGCATGTAGTCATGTTTTCATGATAATTCTGGATAATGAGGACGCTTGTCATGATTATCGAGAATTTTGTATATGTGAAGCTAGCGCAACAGCCACCAACGCATCATGAGCGTTGTATGTAGTCATGTTCTTACATGACACGCATGTCATGATTCTTATGTTTGCACCAGTCATATACCTTAGTCATCCATTTACGTTTCGTAATACCAAATTTGGTATGCGAGTTGATTGATATGTGGCGTTTAACGTCCCGAAACCACCCTATGATTATGAGAGACACCGTAGTGGAAGACTTCGAAAATTTTGACCACCTGGGGTTCTTTAATGCGCACCCAAATCTGAGCGCATGGGCTTACAGCATTTTCGCCTTTAGTGAAAATGCACCTGCCGCAGCCGGGATTCTATCCCGCGACCTGCAGGTCAGCAGCCGAGTACCTTAGCCACTACACCACCGCGGCGGGACAATTTGGTATGTGTGAAGCTAGCGAAACGGCCGGGAGTACGCCATGAGCGTGGCTTGTAGCCATGTTCTTACATAACACGCATGTCATGTTAGGGCCTATCACGCACGTTTGGGCCTATCACATATGTTCGCCATGCAGTCATGTCAAACCATACCAGTTTTGCAATATGTCACATGTGAACGAAACCACCGCAAGAGCAGTACAACCATGACATGTAAATCATGTCATTAATGACATGCATGTCATGATCATTATGTTATGACTAGTCAATCATGCTATGATTAATTATGGTATGACTAGTCACATCACAGTATAATTAGTCACAACGTTATGGCATACCAATTTCGGTATGAATACCATTATCGAAACAGCCAGGTGAACTAAAAGTCGTAGGCAGATAGATAGATAGATAGATAGATAGATAGATAGATAGATAGATAGATAGATAGATAGATAGATAGATAGATAGATAGATAGATAGATAGATAGATAGATAGATAGATAGATAGATAGATAGATAGATAGATAGATAGATAGATAGATAGATAGATAGATAGATAGATAGATAGATAGATAGATAGATAGATAGATAGATAGATAGATAGATAGATAGATAGATAGATAGATAGATAGATAGATAGATAGATAGATAGATAGATAGATAGATAGATAGATAGATAGATAGATAGATAGATAGATAGATAGATAGATAGATAGATAGATAGATAGATAGATAGATAGATAGATAGATAGATAGATAGATAGATAGATAGATAGATAGATAGATAGATGACGAAGGCTTCTGATCATTTCCAACTTTCTCTTACCTTAGCTAGCTAATTTTATTTTATGTACCTCCAAGTTCCTTAATCTCATCACTCCACAATCTACGATTCTCCACTGCCTTTCCCAATGCCTACATCGATCTAGCTTATAGAGTTGGTTATCTGTTCTTCGCATTACGTGACTTTCGCAGGTCAACTAATATATAGGATACTTCTTTTTCATTCTCTGCTCTACTCCACCATCTTCCGAGCTCTGAACGTAGCGCCTATCATTTTCCGTTACATAGCACGCTGCTCCAGTGCGGGATGCAATAACTGTGATGTGTGATACAAAGAATAGAAAAGTAAAGAAAGAAAGAAAGCAAGAAAAAAAAAGAAAAAAAAGAAAGAAAAAGCAAACAAACAAAGAAATTCTAGGGGGGCAAATGTTCTTCGCGTGGCGAGAGTTGAACCCACGTATCCACAATCTGAAGGCGAGTGTATTAACCACACCACAACCCAGGCACGTTAGCAGAGCATAGCGTGTATCCTTGTAATATTTATTATAGCAAGGGTGTAGGAAAGAAAAGTGAGGGTGAGGAGGAAGGGAAAGAGTAAATATTAACCTAGGAAGAGAAAACGAAAGACAGAAAGAAAAAAGGAACGGACAGAATAATAAAAGAGAGAGAGAAATGAAGAGTAATAGAAAGGTATAGAAATAAAGACAAGAGTGATATACAGAAAGTGAGAGATATAAAGTATTAAATAGAGAAAGAAATATAAAGACTGAGAATGACGAATAAATAGAAAAACACGAAAAAAACATACACGAAAACAGAGAGAAGCGAAAAAAAAAGGAAACTGAGGAAGAAAGAAAGAAAAATTTAGATAACTTAGCAAAACAGCAACACCCGAGGACTACTTAGGTGCCCATCAGCTGCGCAGTCTTTTTAATTGTGCGCCCAGTCCACGTTGCACTAGCTTTTTTTTTCCTTCTGTCGTCATGTTTCCTGCGTACAGAAGTTTTTCCAGAAGTGTCGTTTCAGTGATCTCCATTTTTTTTTTCTAGTTCTTGGATTCTTCTCCAAGAAGTACCCACTCTTGGGGAATTCCTGCTCAGCAGTAACAAAAATTTTATTGGCAATTTTCTTGGTAAACTTGTGCGTACTAAGGCATCTCAATTCCGCTAACTATTACCCAAAATGTATGTGCTTTACTGAGAACCATATGTCTCTCTTGGTCAATCCACGACAGTTGGTAGGCGCCATCAGTAAATGAACAAACAAAGCAATCTGAACATGGAAGAAACAAAAATCGTTGTTTTTGTGTAATTCAAGAGACAACAACAAGGTATTTTCCTCCGCATTTATTTTGTGTGCGAGACATTGGATGTAAGAGAAAGCGCGGTAAAGAGCTCTGGCTCTCTACCGAGCTTTCCCTTGCAGATTTCTGGTTTTACTGCGCCCCCCCCCCCCCCCTGATACACGTGCTGTGCTGGTTCAAGCCAACTTCGAATCCCATACCCACCTGCGATCCTTTGCATCGACGTTTGAGGACAAATGTGACAACGTTTTCGAAGGGCTAGTTATAAAATGTGACACCAAACCAAGTGAATATTGCTAGCACGAAGCTTCGAAAGTCTTCAGCAATTCGCGCATTCTTTAACACTTTGAGACCTGTTGCGAGCAATACTATGTGCCATTTACTATACTATAGGCCAGGTATCGCCGTCTATGATTCGTGCTAGCATGCTTACCATGTATGAAAGTATAAGATACATACTTGTCATCATTAAAGGCCGTTTTTTGTTAATTTATCTCATACATTTTAGAGTAAACTGATGTACATGTCTTCAAATATACATATCAAAGTGTTGAATGCCACTCGATGATTCGTAGGAAATAATTTTGTGCGAATTTAAATACTCTCTGCAAGGTTCTATCAGATTTAGATACCCATCATTTGGTTTTATATTTATGAAATAAAGGATCGTTTTCGTAACATTTATACCTCAAATAAAGGGTTGGAGAGACAACTATCTATGCAAAAAAAGACGAAATCAACTGATCTCACACTGCCACAACTTATCAGCATATATCTAGAGGCTTCCTGCGATCACATTCAACCTTGTGATAGCGAGATTCAATGGCGTGCAGCCCAAACGCCAATGGCGTTTATGTTTGTTCATTTGCTTGCTTGCTTCCGTCTGAGCCCAGAGTGCCCTCAGCGTCTGATAGCAGTCTGGAGCCGATACTAATCTGCACACTGCGGGCCTTGCAGTGGGAAATCGGCATTTGCCCCGTTCACCGATGACTCGTGATGTAGCAGGGCCTTGCCCCAAGCGGTGTCCTTGCACTACTGGTCTGACTGCCCCCGTCTCCAAGGATCTCTCATACTCTTGTTACACGGGCACGCTAACTTCCCCTCCGACAAAACTCGGTTAGCGTTTATTTTTTTCAATCACGAGTATTAGTGTCACGTGACTTGCTTTACGCGAAAATTTATCCTTCATTTGGGTCGTGAAGAAAGTCACGTGACAGTCAGCTTCACGATTAAAAATTTAAACGCTAACTGAGGCTTGTCGTAACTAAGGTTAGCGTTCCCGTATAACAAGGGTATCAAAAGACCTTTAACAAAGGGATGCTTTCGAGAAATGCCGGCAGAACAAGAACACATATCGACATCAAGTGAAAGACCGAAGCTTTGTGCGACTTTGCCTGCAGCGAGTGCTGGCTTTCGTTAGGACATGACGCATTTCTTTTTCGGTATGGTTGTGCTTAATAAGAAGTGAGATTTTGCCAATTTGCTTAGTGTTTCTGATCGGACGTTTCAGGCAAAGTAGATTAATATGTTGCCGCGAAATGGTGAGTCAGGCAACATTTAATTATACTTCTTTCACGTTCGCGTGCGAAACAAAAAGCTAGTCGTTACTGCAAGCTTGCGTCTTTATGAAATGCCGTCCAGTGCTCGAAATCAAGGGCAAAACCATACCATGCGTGCGTAAACCTCGTACGCTTTAAGCCGACGTTGCATATATAAATCATATCGAAAAGTTTTGTTAGTTTTCTTTAAAGTCCGATACCTGAAAATTACCAAGTTGTTCTATAGTGGTTTAGTTACTTACTATTGAGATTTTAAAAGGCCTTGACGAAGCTGGTACAGTCGTGACAATACTCAAAAGTAGTTAGTGCAATGATAGCGAGAGCTCTAAGCAGCGGCTTGAACTCTACATTTACGTCTTAGTTCGCATGCTAACCACTTATGAAAATAACCACGCCTGTATCACGTCTGTGGAGTTATTATTGAGTCTACGTCTTTTTCAGACACATTTATTTCACCAAACAACGCTCATCTGTTTCCGATAACTATATACCGACTTGGAAAAACGTCTAATTAAATCTATTTGTGTTCAGTAGACCCGCGCTCTCCACAATAGGCCGACACAAGTGCAGGGCGCGTGGTAAAGGGACCGCAAGCGGCTATAAGGAATGCGTAAGCAGAAGAGTAAACAAAAAAGCACCACCCCTCCTTAATCTCTACCCAAATTTTAGCTCACTGCATTATCGTAGATAAATTCATGGACAAACTTTATTATGGTCCCTCGGAACGCGCTCTCGGATCGCTCTCACATCAGAACAGGATAGCCAAATATTTTCTTTTTTTTTTGGGGGGGGGGGGAGGGGAGGGAAGGGGGAGATTCAGTTATACCTTATGTATGATCGCGCGTGCGTTTGCATGTGGGCCTGTATATACGTTTATGCACATGTTGGGAAAGAGGGGCGAGGGAGTGAAGCCACCGGAATCCTCCTCCCACCTGGCTATGCAAGTGGCTTAAGGCTAAAAGTATGTTGTCATATCATTATTCATTTAAGGAAAGGTGCTTTAGAATAAACCAAACATATATTTTTTCTGAAATCAAAAGTTCAGACATTCTCCTTTTCGAGTAAATATAAGAAGACATAATATGCTGAATGAAACCAACAACAGGTCGCGGGATCACACCCCGGCTGTGGCGGCTGCATTTTCGGTGGAGTCGAAAATGCTGTAGACCTGTGTGGTCAGATTTCGGTGCATGTTAAAGAACACCAGGAGGTCGAAATTTTCGGGGCCCTCCACTACGGCGTCTCTTATAATCATATCGTGGTTTTGGGACATTAAACCCTACATATCAATCGATCCGAAACCAACAAAGTGTCGGTATCATAGCATAGCAGTCATGTGTGCCCCCTGAAGGCAACTAAAACGGCAAGTACATGAACAGAGTATACTGTAAGTGGAAAACAGAAAGTTATCATTAAAAATATGCATACATATGTAATACCTTAGGTAATAAATTCAATACATCTGGTTCTACGTATGATGAACATAACTACGCACTGACTTCCAGAAACGCAAATTAGCTCATGTTGTTGTCATTGAAATCCCTTGAAAAGTATTGCAGACATGAGCATGAAGTTTTGGCTCGTAGATAATCAGAAAAACATGTATGCTGAAACTGTAAGGCGGACGGCCGGCCCTTGTTTATTGTTCATGTCTGACAATGATACGTACCGCACTTCGGCTTCTTAACACGATTCTACCGAATTCTGCAGGTAACAACACTGACTATAATTACCCTGTGCAACGTGAAAGAACTGTTGTGCGAGTAGGTACGGACATGCAGCCCAAAGTGTATGCATAGAGACGTGCGGCGACATTGCACATCTTGTACGTTTAAAGTGACACCGGCGCCGTATTGCATCGAGGTATATGCGGCATCGTGTCCAGTTTCCGTCGTTGCGATACATTTTCAAAAAAGTATGCCTAACTATTTTTCAAATTGCACGCTTTCTGCATGAGCTTCGGTGTAAACATCATTCAAAATTTTGCTTTACGCCGATTCCCACCTAAGCGTGAAATCCGCTTTTTGACCCTATTTTCTTTAATCCTTTTACATTTCCATTAAGTTCCAGTTCCTGTTTTGTTCCTTTGGCCTAAGTTTCAGTAGGCTTGGTGTGAAGCTCTCACCCAAAGCTTCAGATGGAGCCACCTCTTCATTCTTGTATTCTCGTTTACATGTGCGCGCGAACACATACAAGCATAGTACACATTCGCACACACTACACAGAAGACTGTTAAACACAAACGTGTATATACTACCGATCGCAAGTTTTTATGCAACAACAAATGAAGAAAACTTAGTTTGGGGCAAACTCCGATGCATTACAATCAGATACACGTGAAACGTACACACGTTGTTTATTAGAAGAATCCCTGAAACTACTTTAATAAGCTTCGAAGTTATGAAAAATCCTTGAAAAGGCGCTGTCGCTGGAGTCATAATTTCGACAAGGATGTCTTGTTTTTGTCAAGGCGGCGACTGCTTTGTTGCGTTTTACATGAGTTTATATCTGAAAGCGTGTACAAAGCCGATATTTGATTTAGGGCCAATAGCTTACTAGTTCTTTGTTTTCAAAGAATAAAAACATTAAATTTAAACATCTAAAACAGTGCAAAAAAAACCAAACATTTTCGTTCTCTAATGCTGTAGCCTGCCTCCCTTCAAGTATCTATATATCGTAGCGGACATACCTGGTAGCATAATTTAGTTTTTTTTTTTTTTACATTACTTGCAAACATTTCTGGAAACATGTACTCCCATATTTGTGGTATATTCCAGAACCCTATATAATGCCTCAATATTAAGGGCTTCTAATGAATTATCAAGTGTAGTTCACAACTTTGCGATGTTTTATTTTCCGCTTTAGAGTCGAAACCTTTACCATCTAGTTTTTTTTTCTTTTTGAAATTACGTAATTTCATGCCATTATTTTAAACCAATTGAAAACTTAAGTTAAAAAGTCGCATTGGCTGCGGTTATTGAATTTTAATGTTTTAGGTTAAAACCAAGCGGCTTCATCAAAATTGATGCATTTGTTGCCGGAAACATTTATTGCTTCATTGTTATGTTTTCAAATCGAAGCCCCTGAATTAAATATTCTCGTTGAGGACAGGCGTGCCTAACGAGCGTATCAGGTGTGTGGCAAGAGGCCCTAAATGCTGTGTACTCACCGGAAATGTACCGCAATACTTTCTTCACACGTTTTCACTCACTCTACTACTCCCGTACCGAGAGTATTAATATTCCCAGACTGCTGCTAGGAGACACAACAATTGGAACAAACTAACCTCTCAAACGCATGAGCTGCGCCTAAAATTTGTAATCATTACTGGTGCTCGAAGTCTCAAAGGTACGCATGCATCGAAGCTTGCAAAAACCTCGATAATGAACTCCTGCTGGAACACCGACATTTATCGAAAGAGAAGACTCGGTCTGTAATACCGCTTTTATTCTTGCCCTCTCTCAGCCTCATGAAAGACATCTACATGCCCCGTTTCAGTTCCCTTCTACATGTACGGAAGGGTGTTTTCGCTCCACTAACGTCTGCTATTTGTTCGGTACACTGCAGGGGCCTTCTTCATTTTCAGTGGACCGGTGTCGAGTAGCGGGATTTATCCATTTCGGAGCATATCTGCTTTTTTTTTTTACGGTGAACGTGATGATAGGAGGCGCAGCCTCCAAGCTCCGTCGCACTTAAAACGCGCACTCGCTCTTTTTTACGCAACAGACTGAATCTAAACTAGGAATATCATCGTGCGGTCGCGGCAGGCAAATGAAATTAAGTATCTACCAGCAAGAGATTGTTACGCAGATTATATTATATGCAATGAATAGCATCCTACAGTACGATCACGATGCCACATCGATTACTAACTTCTTTTTCTTCTTTTACAGGCGAGGTCACTGTAGGCGCAGAGAAATGTCTGCCACTAATGCAATTTTTTTGTGACTCGAATCAAATGTATCGCCGTGCAGGCTCCTAGCGAGTAATGCGTTACAACAACGATAACGCATGAATAAATAGAGAGAGAAAAAAAGCCACTTTAATAAAATAAATATGCTCGGTTACAGCGGCTGGAGCCCCTTGTGCAGGTCCAGCCTCACTGGCTATTGTGGCTCATCGGTCACAGCCAAAGGTCACATATTTCCTTTCAATTGATCACTTGCTTTCTACAAGTGATTGACTTGATTTACATGTGGGGTTTAACGTTTCAAAACCAACATATGATTATAGGAGAGAGGCAGCAGTGGAGGGCTCCGGGAATTTCAGCCACCTGTGGTTCTTTAACGTGCACCCAAATTTGGGCACACGGACGTACAGCATTTTCGCCTCTGTGGAAAATGAAGCCGCCGCAGCTGGGATTCGATCCTGCGACCTGCGAGTCAGCAGTCGAGTACTTCAGCCACTATACCACCGCGGCGGGGCAAATGATTGACTTGATGAAGTCGGGCATGGTTGTTCACAAGCGACGTCGAAAAGTCATGATCGCGCGAGGAAGTTACGCCATGCTTCTGTTGTGAATGGTTTTAAATGACCGCCTTCAAAAAAAAAGCTACAGGTATCAGCACACTACATTTAAAGAAAAGCGAGAAATAAATCACTACTGGCACCTTCGAGGTCACAAAATAGACGGAAGTTCCTTTGCCGCCCGCGGCATGCCTCGTGTGTTGCTGCTGCTGGCGGTGGACGACGGCACGTGGCCAGACTTCAAGCGGCCCTGACAAAAGAAGTAGCGCTACGACGAACGGCGGAAAGCCAGATACAGAGGTCACTTCACCGAACACAACCGATCGTCGCCTCGGGCCATCGCATGGCGCTCTTCCAGGAACAGTCATCCTGTAGCTAGCGCTGGATGATTACGCAGAGGCACGCACTGAGGTCACTCGTCACAGATGCCAACACGTGGGACAGCCACAATGTCATGCCCAATTGGCTCCGTGGAATAGCGATCATTATATTCTCTTTGTCATGGCATTCCCTGACATTCTCCGGGTGAGCGAACGGCGTTACACAGGATAGGAGTCCTTCAGATAAACGTTCGATGCATGTATATACAGTGGAGGATGTGCAGAGGTAGAAAGAAGAACTGCTCGCGCCACTTGAAGCAACTGCATTTTGCTATATAACCTTGATCTACATCTCTAAACAAAGTTCCCACAATGTCGACAGCAGTATAAGTAATACGTAGACTCTCCATTATTAGTTCTTCGACAATGCTTCTGGTACATGAACAACTCTTTAGCTTTCCCTTCCACAGTTTTAATCTATACAAGTACGCACTGCAACTGTGCGGCGCCGAGTAGTCACTGCAGCACGTGTTACTTGACTGCATAGCTCACGTAAGACGCCAAAATTGATCCCGGATGGACGTGCAAGAGAGAGATGAGGGGCTCGTCACATTGTCGAGGATGTTGGGTAACTCTTGCCAAGTTAATAAGCGCGAAGCCAAAGCCTCTTCCCAAAGAGCACTTATCCTGGATTTGTTGTTGGGTCGAAATTCAAGTGAATTGTAATGCTGGACGTGTCATTAGTGAAGACAGTCAGCCAATGGAAAAGAGCACTTACAAGCGAAAATCATTGAGCATTTAGGGACACATTGATTTGATTTCTGATACTGACCTCCTCGTGGAGAATGTCTCTTTCTTTTTTTTTGTTGCTTTAACCACCAATATTGTAAAAAAAACCGCGATTACTTGCCCTCATCACCTAGACCTCCTAGAGGCCCAATCAGATAAGAAAAAAATTGACTTTTTTCTTTACCTTTTTGCGTGCCTTCTTCAACGAACTTGCGTTCCCTTCCCTCTATTTATCTTGCAATGTAGCCTGCAAAGCGCGGTGTTTTTCAGAAGATGAGTTTTCTACTTTCTTTTGGTACACGTCTCGCCCAGAGATTGTTGACCTTCTCTTATCTATGGGAGGTTTCGCGCAAGCTCACGTTCCTCATTACGACATCCTGTATAGCCCGGACGGGCGCAGCTAACGCCGCTTCTAAAGCATAGTAAATGCGGAGGCTGCTCACCGTATGAGTTTAAACACCAAAACCGAGTCACCATGAATAGTGTCGACGAACGCCCAGTGTACACTTCTTGATAATTTAGGGTCCATGAAAAATTAATGAAGCCTTCTCAGAAACAAACCCCCGATGCTTTTTTTCTCCCCATCTATTTCTGACCAAATAATATTGGGCAAACATCATCGGCATACTGCACTGTGCCAGTTATTTTTTTTTTCAAGCTGCAAGCGAGATGATATCAAACCAAGTAGCCGACTTGCTTTTAGTATTCAACCAAATATATATATATATATATATATATATATATATATATATATATATATATATATATATATATATATATATATATATATATATATATATATATATATATATATATATATATATATATATATATATATATATATATATATATACATCCGCGGTAAAACCATTCGAAAGTTGTTGTTCACGTAGTTTTAATACGCTCGGTAAAACAATGAGCATGTCTTTAGCAGTGTTTTTCTATAAGCGCACATTCACACTGATATCTAGTTTGCACAACAATGAACGGACACAGAAATACAGAATTTTTTGCTACCCAAGGACGGTACAACAGTGTCAGCCATCAGCTTTACTCCGTGGCAAGATGAGCAGCTGGTATTTGAGATTAAATAAGTGGTACATCCCCTTAAAATAAGCTCACTTAACATGAGCTCACTTTTCAATGGGCACCAAGCCATGGTGAAATTATCGGCAATGAGTGGACCAATGAAGCTTCTCGTTGAGCTAGCATATAAGACAACCAAGCATCAATAGTGTTTTTCATATCATAAAACGGAAAGCTTCCGCGAAGCGACGCCTGCAGGCCGCTGAGCATTAAAAAAAAAAAGAGGCTCACAATTGACTCAGCTTCCTGACGTCTAGTTGAGCGAATGTCATGCAAAAGTGAGTGAAAGCTTGACTGTGCAGAGATGCAATGATAATCAAAGCAAGTTAAGTGACTAGTTTGTTAATCAAAATTGGTGACAGTACCGACATCTCATTAGTGAGCGTTTAATTTATATAAAGTGTGCGGTATACAATTGCCACACCGTATTGCTGTCACCTTCGAGTCACCTAAGGTCGAATGTACGAAGGATCTTCTTAGTGTTCGTCAGACTTTACAACAGCGTTCCTTTAGCTTACGTGCCACTCATGCAGGGATCTATAAACACCATTGATCACATCGGCTAGTCGACCTTGTCACAGGATCTCACCGGAGGTTGCACTTCAATCCTTTCCTCATTCAGTTTCTGAATAAGCTTTGTTTTTTTTTTTTGGTCTTCTTAGAGCTGAACTCGCTTTTCCACTTTTTATACGTGTACAGTTCAGACAGCCTCCCTGCATGAAAGTGCGATCGAAGGAGTCACCAAAGACGCGGCAGCAGAACATGTCTTGTCGAGAGTTTAACACGCACGAGATATCCATCAATCTGACCAAGGTAGAGCCGAACCAGTTCAGCGACTCCTGAAAGCGTGATCCGGCGCTTTGCTCAGAAAAATGTGTAGTTAACAGTGGGAAGCAGCACTGCAGCGAAGTGGTGCAACAATCGGGGTGGCACTCGGCCTGTTTCGCGTGGGTGCCGTCGAGGAGCTGCCTACAGAACGGCATGCAGCTGACAGAACAGTGGTTCCCATTACGGTGGTCACTGGATATATAGTATAGCTTCTATACCGAGTAATATAATTATGCCTGCTGGTATCATGATGTCTACACCCCGATGCTTGCGTAGAAAACATCTCATCATAGGAAAACATCACGATCGAGTCACAGCACAGTGAAACAATTGTGATGGCCCTTTTTGTCACTATTAATCAGGGTAAAACAAAGTGAAAGTTTGCTCTTGTAGTTCCCTATCGACCCAGATTTTCCATAGTTCTACCGAAATGCCACATCTCACCGCGCTACAACTAATATGGGTGGTGGATGCTCGAAAGCCGTCCAACAACAGGGAAGAACACTCTCTCAGGAGTCAAACTTTTGATAATAATAATAATAATAATAATAATAATAATAATAATAATAATAATAATAATAATAATAATAATAATAATAATAATAATAATAATAATAATAATAACGAATTACTACGATATTGGGCTACTTTCGGGATCTGTACACACTCACTTTTTCAATTACTGGCGCACACAGAACAAATAAATATCCGGAACCCTCGCCACAAACAGCTTTCCTGTAACAAAATAAGAAAACAAGAACGTTGGCAGACTGAACCTTTGTATCCTTAGCAGACTGAACTTGTGTATCCTTAGCCTAAATCGCTAAGGATACACAAGTGTATCCTTAGCGATTTAGGCTATTTTTCGAATCAGGAAGCACACTTCTTAGTACTTCGATAACTACTATGAATAAATACAGAAAGAAAAACGAACACAGGCGCTTTCTGTTGTCGCATTGCGTTTCGCTATTCACGATTAATAGGACGCAAGAACACCGTCTAGCCCAACGTACAACTCATTCTGCGCTCAATATTTGCAGAAAGCGCCCTATACAACAGCAAACGCGGGCTCTTAGAAAGCCGCTTCTTACGCTGTGAATGTGAGTTTTTGTTTTCTTTCTTGTGATATATGTTTCCAAATAGATGTAGGCTGAGAATTGAACCTGTGACCTCATACTTATTTTCCTTTATATATACATGCCACTGTCTTGAAGCCACAAGAAAACATACCACTTTTTCCCCCTCTGGCGTTCGTTTAAGTACAAGATCAATGAACGTTCATTCGGTGACACCCTTTTGCTAACAGCATAGGAGCAACAGGAGCAAAAGTTACAGGCTAAGCGCGTATGGTTAGACCCGCCTTCTCAAACTCTACCATTCAAACAAGAAAAGAGCTGACACACGAACGCATTAAAAAATATCGGCCCGCATTGGCGTTTCTTATTTCTTTAAGCTATATGAGAAAAATCATTCACGTGAGCTGGTTACATATCTCCGAGTTTATATTGTTCCCCGACTGCTAGGCTCATATATTTTTTCGCAGAGGAAGCTTCAGTGAGGCATTCTTTATCACAAAGCAAAAAATAACATGTTTTATTATCTTTAAAAGACGGTATTTCCACCTTGGCTATGCACGTAAAGCCATATACAGCCTTCGATTCAATCAACTTGAAAATATCGATCGAAGAGAAGTATGCAGGGAGATTCAGATGAGACAAGAGGACGCCCTATTAATTATATTGTATCTTTATGGCCACAACCAGTTTCTAAGAATTGAAAAGTGCTTCTTCCAAGCATGAATTATAGAATCGCATTGTCTTATCTCATAGAAAAATAGCCGTCCATACAATAAACTCCGGTGTGGTTTTAGGCTGGGCATTGAATGTTTCTTCCTAATCTCTCGACAGGTTGTTCAAAAGACTACAGTGTAAATTGTACCTTCACATGATACGAGTGGAAGGCGAAAGCCATTTTGTTTTTGTTCTCTGTCGATGTATTCATCCTGCCTCGCAACCCACGGAAAGCTTTAACAATCTTACGTGTTTCTGCACTGCCTCCATGATCAGAGGCGTTGCGAGTTTTTTGTACCTCCTCTGCTTTTGCATTGTCTCCGTGATCAGAGGCACTGCAAGATTTCTGTACCTCATCTGCTTTTGCATTGCCTCCATGATCGAAAGCGTTGCAAGCTTTCCGTACCTCATCTGCTTTTGCATTGCCTCCGTGATCAGAAGCGCTGCAAGCTTTCTGTACCTTATTTGGTTTTTCATTGCCTTCGTGATCAGAGGCATTGCCAGCTTTTTGTACTTCATCTGCTTTTTCATTGTCTCCATGAGCGAAGGCGTTGCAAGCTTTCTGTGCCTCATCTGATTTGCATTGCCTCTGTGATTCGAGACGCTGCAAGCTTTCTGTGGCTCATCTGTTTTCGCATTGCCTTCGTGATCGAAGGCGTTGCAAGCTTTCCGTGCCACATTGCATCCGTGATTGGCTCACCCTTGACCCAGTGATCATAGAGTTCCCTACAATTAAGTAGAGGGGATTCTGGCTTTGTGATCGTTCAGACACCATGGGAACGATGGGTAGTACACAAATTGTCCCGCCGCAGTGGTCTAGTGGCTAAGGTACTAGGATGCCAACCCGCAGGTCGCGGGATAGAATTTTGGCTGCAGCGGCTGCATTTTCGCTGAATGCGAAAATGCTGTAGGCCCGTGTGCTCATATTTCGGTGCACGTTAAAGAACCCCAGGTGGTCGAAATTTCAGGAGCCCTCCACTACGGCGTCTCTCATAATCATATAGTGCTTTTGGGACGTTAAACCCCACATGTTTATCAATGAAATCATAGTAGTAAAAAATTTGCCTAGTCTTCGTAGTGGCGAGCCTCGAATCGCATTTGTGGCTTCATTCATTGCCGTGTTTAGGTTTTGTTTCGAATAAAAAGACGAAGCCTTTTCATTTTTGTGACTCGATTTTAAATGGTAAGCCTAAAGTATTTTAACGTAGTGAAGCGCAACTGTTGAACATTTGTATATTGTCGTCTCGTGACAAAGCAGCTCGAAGCCACACGAACACAAACGGAGCCAGGAGTGCGCAAATTACACCAATGCGTTTACTACCCATCATGGGTTGTGTCCACTTAGCTGTCTATTTAGCCGTCTACGGTGTGTATTGGAACACGCCCATTCCCATGCTCGCTGAAGCGCCGTGCGTTGCAGCTCCCATAGACCATAGCACCAGAGTTCCATATATAGTGTATTTATAGGAAACTCTATGCCAGCGATGATGCCATGTGACGACGCCATCTGGTGACCTCACGTAGCGTGACGTCCTACTGGCGTTATGATTACGGTACAATTTTTGCGATCTTTAACGTCATGCGGTGGCGTCACATCTTGACGATGATTTATTCGGCACCACTTGTGTACTGACGCCGAAGCTGTGGCACACCGGTCAGGTTTCGCATTTTGTGAGGCATCTTCGCCTAGCTCCATGTTTTGTTGATGTTATGACTACCGCAAATACCAAAAGAAGCGGGGCTTCTTTTTTTTCTTTTTTTTAACATTGCTATTGTTACTGCATTTGACTACGAGCATCGAGTGTAATTTGCGCATGCACGCCTGCTCATAACGTGTATGATGCATGCATATATTAACCTCTGTATACTCGTCAACCCTTGTGTGCTCAGATTTGGGTGCACGTTAAAGAACCCCAGGTGGTCGAAATTTCCGGAGCCCTCCACTACGGCGTCTCTCATAATCAAATGGTGGTTTTGGGACGTTAAACCCCACAAATCAATCAATCAATCAATCGTCAACCCTCGCTTTCCGGGTGTTTGCATAGCGGATCTTGTTTCTCGCCAAGCGTCGCTCTTCGCGGCTGTTTGTTCTAGCAGCGCCCCGCCGTGGTGGTCTAGTGGCTAAGGTACTCGGCTGCTGACCCGCAGGGTGCGGGTTCGAATCACGGCTGCGGCGGCTGCATTTCCGATGGAGGCGGAAATGTTGTAGGCCCGTGTGCTCAGATTTGGGTGCACGTTAAAAAACCCCAGGTGGTCGAAATTTCCGGAGCACTCCACTACGGCGTCTCTCATAATCATATGGTGGTTTTGGGACGTTAAACCCCACATATCAATCAATTGTTCTAGCAGCCTCTTTTCTTATTATTGTTGAAATAAAAAAGGCTAACCGACTCTTTTTTTTTTTTAATACGCCGAAAAGCAACTCCAGCAGGGGAAAAAAATACGAGCGAAATTGTTTCGCTATTGGGTAAAACGCCGGTTTGAGCGTTCGGTCCACCTTTATGGGTTATTTAACGCGCACTGCGGCGCGCATTATTTTTTTAATTACTTAAATGAAATACATTCGCTTTAATACGGCATCTTCTTTGAACTTTTTCACACAAGTCACACTTCCGCCAGTTCACAAGAAACCTGCAGCTATTTTCATCCCCGAAATCTAACCAGAAATATTGCTGGTCGTAAAAAGAAAACGAACAGACAGGAATCCATAGGAAAAAGAATGTATCCCAATATTTGCGAATGGCACCACTGACCCAAGGCGATCTCTAGGCCGGACAAATGAAGCACGTGCTTTAGCAATAACACAAGCGATGGGCTAAGGAAAGTTTTCCGCAAAGATCATTTTGCATAGATTACGTGTTGCGCTACGTTCGCCCGACTCGTTCACCGGTCAGCAGCGCTTCGCTCGTTGATAGTATTGATGAAGGAAAAAGACGTCTCCAGGGCCCCTGGGGCCATCAGAAAAACATGCGCTATACGCGCATTAGTGATTAATGACGCATTTCTCAACGGATGCGCTTGCAGTGGACTGCCTTGCTTGCCCGGTGGCAATTCAAGATGTACTACGGGCGCCGATCCACGCAATAACGAGGATTGCGCACTATGGTGAAATCAGCGTCGAAGCACAAGAATACCATAAAATTCGCGCACACTTCACTCTGTGCGCTGATCGCGCAGCTTTCTTTATATATAAGAATACATGTTGTGATGCAGCTACGAAGAGACTGATCGTATTGCGACATACCGTATATTACGACTCGCCGAGTTGGCTTTTTGGGCAATCGTACTGGTAGCGATTACATCAGAGTATATACTATCATCACCAACTATTGTCAGAAAATGCTCCTCTCAGTGTTGTAAGGACTCGCCGAGGGTGTTTTAATGAAAGCAACGACTTTCAAGTCGCCAGGAGATATCTTTTCTGATCACAAGATACGTGATCGAACACCAAAAAGGTCAGCTGTAAGCGCTACACAAGAGAAAGATGCTGGTGTCATCTGCTCATTCAACCTCAGCCATTCGCTTTCATGCTAAGACGGATGACGATTCAAGGCCGACAGTCTTGTTACTCCTACCATGATTGAAGCTCTTGACCATTGAAGCGTGGGGTAGTCGATCTACCGGTCAATACAACAGAAATATTTCAAAGCATAAAAGAATTGGCAGATCCCACGCAGAGTGTGAATCAATGATAAGCGAAGCACAAATCAGGAAGGTTGATATGTCATTTTACATTACAAGGCGGACGGACGTAGCACAAAGTAAACACAATTAGAAATGTTATGCGCACTCACGTATCTAGATAAGATGTTCTTTACAGCCACGTAACGACGGTCGTTTGCAATACCAGCACCAAGCAATAGTAGGCATGTAAATTATGCCGTACATGACTTCCATGTCCTGGTTATATTGTTTGCGCCTGGCACTTCCGTTCGTTGTCTATTCATGTCACGTAGTACAAAATTTGGTATATGTGAAGCTAGTGAAACGGCTGCGAGCGCGCTATGAGAGTAGCATGTAGTCTTATTTTACATGACACGCACGTCGTCATCATGTTTGGACGTGTCATATACCTTCGTCGTCCATTCACGTCTCGTAATACCACATTTGATATATGCGAAGCTAGTGAAACGACTGCAAGCGCACCATGAGCGTGGCGTGTAGTCATGACTTACATGACATGCATGTCACGATTCCCACGTTAGGGCCTGTCACTTATGTTCGCCATGCAACCATGTGAGTGACTCCGACTCATGTCATATCATACCAGTTTTGCAATATGTCATGTGAACGAAACCACCGCAAGAGCAGCAAAACCATGAAATGTAAATTATGACACTCAGGACATACACGTTATGATTTTCGTGTTATGACTAGTCACTTATGCTCGTCATACAGTCATGTTATGTCATACCGATTACGGTATAAATACCATTATAAAAACAACCAGGCGAGCTAAGAGTGGTAGGTGGAAAGAAAGAAAGAAAGAAAGAAAGAAAGAAAGAAAGAAAGAAAGAAAGAAAGAAAGAAAGAAAGAAAGAAAGAAAGAAAGAAAGAAAGAAATAAAGAAAGAAAGAAAGAAAGAAAGAAAGAAAGAAAGAAAGAAAGAAAGAAACGGTCAGAGTCGTTGAAGTTCGCTAAGAAATGCTTCGCATTTAACAAAAAGAACTTTCTTATACTGTAACGCTGTGGAACTTGCAGAGAGGCATGACTGCACAACATCTTGTTGCACTGAGCTGGTACCTGGATTTTCACCGACTCTCCCGCCAGGAGTCTCCTCTCGCCCAACTGAAAGCAAAATGGTTCGGTTCCACAACTAACGAAAAATTTCGCTGATTTAAGTGCGTCCTACACATGAGTATATAATTTCTTTGCGAGTGAATTGGGCAGAGGTAGGTCGTATACAGAGCACAACTAATCAAGAAATAGAAAAATAAAAATAACGTAGGCATGTATTCATACACAGGATCCAAAGACACATGTAAATGTGTCCTTGTATTAATAAAGTCATTCAAACAGAGATTCCTCGGTGCGTGCTTTCTTAACTCCGTGTGATGACGGTGCTGAGCCCTTGGCCATTAAATTTCAGCCAAGAGAGTAGCAATGCGGTCACCTCTTGAAGAAAGCTGCTACTCATTCATCCCGGTAAAAAATAATAACTACATTAAACGGTAGCGGGAACTTCCCCAAGCATCGATACCCCTTCGCTTATTGGTAGCTGGTCCAGAGGAATGTATGTGACACAAACAATGCTCCTTCCTCTAGCATCTCAACGAGATCAAAATATACAGGAGGACGTCATTATGGTTTATGAGGTGCGATGTGGTTACAGCCGTAAGCGAGACGTA
This sequence comes from Rhipicephalus microplus, assembly GCF_043290135.1. Taxonomy (NCBI): domain Eukaryota; kingdom Metazoa; phylum Arthropoda; class Arachnida; order Ixodida; family Ixodidae; genus Rhipicephalus; species Rhipicephalus microplus. The sequence continues at coordinate 256,827,201 of NC_134710.1, forward strand.
TATCGGTGCGTACTCGCAAGCCAACGGAACACTCGTAAGCCAACAGTGCAATCGTACCCGCTTTTTAGCCATTATATGCTAGAGGTCAGTGTGCGACATGTGGGCCCCGACATGAAGAGTTGGCGCATACATAAGCTCTTCATTGCGCGACCACTTCCGTGTATTCGCTTTTTGGTGTTACATTACCGGGCACCCTTTCCCAAAGGCACTTCACCTCTACTGGTTTACGCGGATAGGCACCCGGCCTCAAAAGTGCGTCTCCGGGAATCGAGACAGTTCGATAATAGCCACTCGTAAGCCTTTAAAGACACCCGATTCCACGCATTACGTAGCACCAACAAGGCCTCACTCCGTCTCGCGGTGTTGAAGGTCTTCAGCGCACAATTAGCGAGCGTGTCATTCCGCCTTCTCTCTCGCACTCCCCGTGCTGTAACATAGTCGCCAGAACCACGTCTTTCTTTGATCACCTCCCTGCAGCGCTCAAAGTGAATGGCCGCCGTCTCCGGGTGCTTATTACGCGTCACGGCGGCGACGCGGTGGGATCGGGGGCCGGAGGGAAGAGTTGACCTTGCCGCGGCCGATAGGGACCAGGTCGCCGATTGCCCGAGGCCGTCCGAAAGTCGAGGCCTGTTTTCCTTGTCCGCAATCCCAGGACGACAACGGCGGGAGGAGCTGCCCGGCTGTCGCGCGCGCCTTCAACCGGGACGCGTGGCGGCACGCGCCGGCATGCATGTGGTAATGCATGCCGTTTCTTGCACCGCCCGTTGCGTACACCGCGAAATAAGAAGTGATCTGTAGCTCGCTATCACCCTGCCATCCTTACCGTGACGAATAGGGCACTCGACAAAGCTTCCGAGATGTTCCCTCTGCCATATCCATGGTCAGTGGGGGCCAGTGTAGAAATGCTTGTGAGAGCACATGTCATGCCAATCATCCTATTGGGCATAATTGTAGCCGCCTAGGTCATGACATGACGTGACTTGCCTATAGCGTACGTCATGCAACCCTTTCCACTGGTCACTTGTAGTCCACCCGGCGACAGAATTTTTGCGGAACGCCAAATTACCGAGAAAGTATTATAACCGATTTGTGTGTATACGGGGCCTCCAAATAAACATTCCAGCCTGTAGTTGTTCTGACGACCAATACAGTTACGCGCTAGGATAGAAGCGCCGTGCATTAGCAGAGCAGGAATTCGCACTCACAGAGGAGCCCATGTATTGTAAATTTCTGCAGGTGGGTGTACACGTATACATATAACACGTCCCGTGATATGCAGGTATACGCCACAGCTTATTAACAATATATATCGAATCAAGGACAGCAAAAATATAAACTTTGCAAATCTTGATGCGTCAGTACTGAGGATTCCGAGATACACAAACTCTGGTGCTGGTGTCAACTGAGGTGATAAAAGTGTCAGCTCGAGTCAGGGGCGTAGGCAGATTTTTTCTTTTTTTTTGGGGGGGGGGGGAGGGAAAGGCGCCTTTTTGGTTTGAGGGGAGAGGGGGCTGGGCATTGTGACTGGTGTGTGATTAGCATAGCCTCATACCGTGCTCGTGTCATTATCTACAGGTAACATGGATTCATTTATTAGCACAGAAAATAAGGTCAGACAAACGACATCATCACTAATAATAATGCTGCCTTACTCTAAGCAAATAGCCCTGATGCTCCAGGTTTCTGGCGGCGGTGAGACGCATCTTCACAGAAGCGATAGTCCAGAAAATGCTGAAATTTGCAAAAAAAAGGGGGGGGGCAATTATCGCTTTCTATTTCTCATTCTCTCTCTGCACAAAGCAAGAATGATGTTGCACGAGTGATTCGTTGGCTGTGCACTGTAACAATTCTTCACAATCAAAATGGTCCATTGGTTTGATGTTTCTTTCGCCCATTCAAACTGAGGTCGCAAGTTTAAATATATATGTATTTTTCATTTTCAACCAGCTCACCGTGCAATCTCGCAGTGAGCATCAAGCACACGCGCACCAACTGTGGAAGCGGAAATTGAGAAGTTCACTTAATTTTCAGTCAACTGATTTATTTCTTTCGCACTACATATAAAAAAGAGCAGGTGTACAAGGTCGTTGTTATACTTTGCCTTTCTTTACAATTTTTCTTTCATTATAAATAGGTAAAACAAGATGATTGATTCTTAACCCCTTCAGGCGCAGCGTCCACATTTGTGGACGCCAACTTCACAGCTCAATATCTCGAAATTTACTTTGAATCTCGCGCGCAACCAGTGCTCTCTCTATCACTACATGTTGCTGCAGCGACCCGTGGCGCCATCTGCCGCAGCTGACACAAAATAACTACAAAAACAACTCTCAAAGATGGACGCCTCCACGTTTTACGGCGGCGCACGTAAGTGGCTCTCACTTTTCAAGCCCTTGCTATGTTTCATTCGAGGTGGCATGAAATTATGCACTTGTCAGTAAGAGCTAAGAGATACCTCATGCCAATAAACAAGACTTTTGCAACTAGAAACTATTTATAACGTCAAAAAGGGTGCGTAAAATACCGCGTCCACGATCGTGGACATTGCGCCTTAGTGCTGCCTTTGTTGCAGGGCAGCCATTTCGCACCGTGTGCGCAGATATGATGGTTATGTGTGATTTTTTGTCTCCAGGACTTGAAGATCATGCTTCAAAACGTCAGAAAGTTGATGATGCGACAGCAGAAGAAATCCTCATGAGAATATCAAATGGAGATATCTCAGATGGCGACTTTTCAGATGACGAATTGGAAGCAGAAAATGAAGAAAACATAGTAAGTTTGCTCGAGATTGTGAGACATTATTTTGTGTTCTCGGGAAACATATGGCACCAAACTGTCTAAAGGTACTTTGACCCTAATTTACGCTGTTTGTTTCAGCCTGCCAATGGTCAGGTGACCGCATCCACGACCACAGCTGCACTGCCTGCACGACCAGACGCCACGGTCAGCTCGAACGCACCTGCGGCATCTACGAAGGCTGAGTTCAAATGGGTGAAGAAAGATTTTGCTCCAAGTGATGTTGACTGCCACTACAATCCTGAAGTAGCCTCGACATGCCAGCAGCCACTTGTGTATTTTAGCAAGTATTTCACCGAACAGATATTTGAAGACCTTGCTGAATTCACAAACAGGTATGTCCTGCAAAGAGACGGTGCCGTATTAGCCACTACAAAAGAAGAGATCAAAATATTTTTTGGAATGCTCATGCTGATGGGTGTTCTGAAATACCCACGCGTCAGAATGTATTGGCAAACTGCAACGAGGATTCCCGCAATAGCCGATTCGATGGGCGTGAAGCGATTCTTCAAAATCAGAGGCGCTCTCCACATAAGCGACGCTAATGAAGAACGGGACCCGAACAGCCAAGACAAATTTTGGAAAGTTAGGCCGTTGCTAGAAGCTGTCAGAAGCCGCTGCTTACAGCTTGTTCCCTTGGAACAGAATAGCATCGATGAACAGATGGTGCCGTTCACAGGACGCATTGCTGCAAAGCAATTTGTGAAAGGAAAACCGAACCCAGAAGGCGTGAAGGTTTTTGTACGCTGCAGTTTTGACGGTCTTGCACATGACTTTGAGTTTTACCAAGGGAAGGGAACGGGAGTGAGCAAAGAACATGCACATCTTGGCCTTGGTGGCTCCGTCGTAATGCGCCTTGTTGAAAGCCTCCCGAAGGCACAGAACATCAAGTGCTACATGGACAATTATTTTACGTCCGTGAAGCTCTTTCTTGAGTTAAAAAAGATCGGCATTTTGGCTAGTGGCACAATTAGGGGAAACCGCTTGGCAGGATGCGTCATGAAAACAGACAAGGAAATGAAGAAAGAAGGACGGGGAAGCTATGATGAGCGGGTTTCCCAGAACGACGAAGTTGTCCTTGTTCGTTGGCAAGACAACGGGACCGTCAACATGGCTTCTACCCACCTTGGAGTTGGAAATATTGGCACCGTGAGAAGATGGAGCGAATCCCAAAAGGTCCACGTTGACATTGACTGTCCAGAGGTAGTCCTGGACTACAACAAATACATGGGTGGAGTAGACAAACTAGACTTCATCATGTCCCTCTACCCAATGCGGACGCGAACGAAAAAGTGGCCTGTGAGAGTGATTTCCCATTTTGCATCTTTTGCGCTCTCCAACAGTTGGCTTGAATACTTAAGGGATGCCAATAAAGCAGGGCTACTAAGAAAAGAGACACTGGACATGATGGCGTTCCAAACAGACGTCGCGAATTGCCTGCTGAACAGCAATAAGCCACAAAAGAAGCGTGGACGTCCGAGCAATGACAACTCCCGAACAGTGAAAAAGAAGGTACCCAATGCTTCACCACTACCAGTCAGCACTGTTCGCTATGATGGGATTAATCATTGGCCGCAGCAAGTAAACATGGCTAACGCACAACGCTGCCGGAGAGAGGAATGCACATCCAAAAGCCGTGTCCGCTGCAGGAAATGCAACATTTTCCTTTGTCTGACATCTCAGAACGACTGTTTTTATTTGTTTCATACCAAATAGACTCTTTCTGATTATTTTTGCGGAAAAGACTTCCTAAGCAGTGTTCCTGCAATGATTATTTGCGAGCCTCCGAAATAAAAGCGTTTGTTTTCTTCTTCTCCACCGTTCATGGGTATTGCAACAAGGAAAGCGAGATGTAAAATATGTATTTACTAGAGCCTATACAACAGGCAGTATGGCGAAAAACCCACGCACAAGCCATGGCGCACCTTCGTCGTCTTCCTTTCCCTGCGTCTTCGTGCGCGCGCTTGGGTAACGGTCACGTGACAATATGACTGCTTTGAGGCGCAATGTCCACATATGTGGACGCCATTGAAAAATTGAACCAATGAATTTTTTTCTGAATTTCTTGTGGATTCCTTCTTTAATAGCGTTATGTATTCATAATCTGAACAAAATTTTTTTTTCGCTACGTCAGATTTAATTCGCGCCTGAAGGGGTTAAACTCGTTATCGAATATTTTGCTGAAAAAAGCGCTCGTGTTTTCTTTTGTTTTTTTTTTTTGTGACTGCAGTCTTTTTTCTCCCCCATTCCATTTCCTCAACCATTCCAGGACTCGCGAGTGGGTACTGCATGGGTCACTTATTTTACTACAATGTAACAAGCCACGTTGAGTCTTCTGCATCTCCACAGATGCTCGTTCCTGATCAGAACTACCTGCAGTCCTATTTGTGGCACCTCCCTTTCGCGCCTGCTCCACCAGTTTACAGCAGCAGTGATATCTTTACGCACGTTTTTCTGGTTCAGCAGTGAATGCACTAAAGCACCACACCTTTTAGAGACTACGTTACAGTGTATTATACAATAGACGGTTCTGAGAAACTGATCGCCACCAAGTTCTTGGCGCTCTTTTGCCGAAATGTCCTTGCGCTAAAAACAGTGATATTTATCAGTATAAAAATAAATAGGATTTGCGCTATGGATGCTATAGATATATATACTAAAAAGAGCGCATTTGTCCACTTCCCTCTTTATCTTTGAACGTATTCCCAGCAACATCAGAACCAAGAGAGAATATTTACTACCACTGATACTGACTGCCGAATGTAGCTGGCCTATAGAGGGAAAGCAAGCATACAAACGACAAATTTGCAAATTCAGCCCCTGACCTGTGCAATATAGGCACTGTGAGTGTTTTTTTTTTTTCACGCGTGCATAAACCACTTTCACCCTCTCTCTTCTACCCCTTCATTCCTCCCTATCATATCACCACGCGCAGACTAAAGAAAGCAATGTATCGCTGCTCTTAGCCAAATATTGCAGTATTTTTCCGAAACTTCACTCATTGACAGCGATGATTAATTTTACTTCATCAGATATCATTCTTTGCACGGAAACATGGTTTTCTGATGATATCAAAAGTAGTGATCGTGCGCTCCCCTCATCGTTCGTAATTTCGCAAGGATAGGACTGTTTCTAGGGGCGGTGGTCTTCTTATTGCAGTTAAAGAGTAATATGAGACGTTTATCGTTGCAGTCGACTCGTCTCTAGAAGCCCTCTGAGTCTCTCTGAAACTCGGTTTATTGCGGTGTGTTTTAGGTGTCTGGTATCGGCCACCTGACTGCCGTCCGAATTTCACTGACCTATTCAACGAAGTACTCGAGCTGGTTACTAACAGGTTTCCGGACTGGCTCCTAATGATAGGTGGTGATTTCAATAACCCTGCGGTAGACTGGCCAACAACTTCAGTGACTTCACCGTCAGACTATAGGCTGAACACCTTTCTTTTGTTAACTTACTTCACTATCATGACCTCACGCAGCTAGTTCATGACCCTACACGCAGTAATCACATTTTAGATCTCTTATTCAAAAACAGCCCCTATATTGCCAAAACACATGCCCTAGACTCTATTAGTGACCATAACGTAGTGCAGTACTCTTTCGCACTTCCCCATGCCGACAAAACAAGAAGTAAAAAATGCATTCTTAACCACGCGCGAGCTGACAATGAGAAGATAAACCAAACGCTGCACGCAGACTTCCAAAAAAAACTTCGAGAACCCTTCGACTAATCTCAACTGGATCATATCTCGCGATAAATTAAAAAAAGATAGAGGATTCCTGTGTGCCCAAACGTATCGTAAAAACACGTGACGATCATCTGGATTTTACGCGAGCAGTAAAGACATGTTTAAATAAGAAAAAAAAAGATCGTACAAGAAGGCATCTCAAACAAACACCTCGTTGGACTGGCAAAACTACAAATCCATATCTGTACTGGTAGAAAAAGCTATTCATGATGCCAAAAATGAGTATTTTAACTTCACGCTTCCTAACATGTTAAAAAGAACCCTCAGAAATTTTGGAAAGTCGTAAATTGAAAGAATAATCACTTAGTGCTTCAAGAGGAAGACGGCGTTGTATTACCAGTAGCTGAATGCACCGAAGTCTTCAACAATAATTACGCTGCGGTATTTACTAACGAACTATCTTTTGATAGTTCACTTAATCTCCCCAAACCTCATGTAGCACTTCCTATTACACCCATTATATAATTACCGCATATGGCGTGCAATGTGCCATAGAACGCCTACCGCTTAAAACAAGTCCATGTCCCGACGGAATCAGCGCTAAACTTCTTAAGCTAACCAATCATCATTCAGCCGACACACTTTCGCTAATATTTCAGCAATCCATCGACACAGGATGCGTGCCAGAAGACTGGAAGTCAGCGTTCATAATACCCATACTTAGGTGCGGTGACAGTTTCCTTTCAAGTGAGAACAGGCCCATATCGTTAACGTCAATTAGCTGCAAGTTACTGGAACACATATTGCACAAACGTATCAAAACATATCTAAACAACAACAACAACCTACTTCGCATATACCAGCATGGCTTTCGCAAAAAGCTGTCCTGTCAAACTCAACTTTTTGAATTAGTAACATATCTTCATCAATCATCATCACTGTACGCTGACACAATATTCATCGATTTTTCGAAGGCATTTGATCGCGTCCCTCACAACCGCTTGATTTTTTAAATGCGCAATCTCCAGCTTGACCACAAAACAACGAAATGGATTGAACATTTTCTTACAAACCAAAAACAGTTTGTTAAAATTCAAAATCATATCTCAAACAGCCAACACGTAATATCAGGGGTACCACAGGGGTCAGTGATGGGCCCAATTTCGTTTTTAATCTAAATCGACGACATAGCAACCCACATAAATGCGTCAGATTGTTTACTGATGACCGCATAATATATAAGAAAATAACGTCTCCCACTGACATTATTCAATTACAGTCCGCCCTCAGTAAACTAACAGATTGATGCTCTGTAAGGCAGATGCAAATTAACAAAGATAAAACACAGCACCTTAAGTTTAGTACAGCAGCGAATTCTCAGACCAACTCATATACAATCGACAATATCAAAACTGGTACAATTTCGACATACTATGACGTCAGGGTTGAGACAGCGTTTATTCAGCCCAGGGGCTCAGCAGCGAACAGGCAGTCTGAGACAGAGCGCGCACACACATTATGATGATTGTGATGACACTCACTGAAGATGGGGATAGATACCCAGACGGATGATGATGATTATGATAATGCATATATGAAAAGAAGCGCACAACAAATGCCCACAATATAAATACTTAGGTGTAATATTTAATTTGACCTTGAGCAGGAATAACCACTTAAAATACACAACTTCTAAAGCCCTAAAAAAGCTCAGCCTTTTGAAACAACGCCTCCATCTCGCGAACCGGGACACCATGTTTATTAGACTATGACTCACTCATTCGACCTTCGAATACGCATCTATTATTGGGCATCCGCATTCACTCACCTTGCGTCGAACACTCGCCCGGTTATCCTTCTTTCACACCCTTTACCAAAGCGCCGGGTCTTTTTTGCGATCTCATATATTATGCCCGTGCACCACATCTCGTCTAGATAGGGCCACGCCTATAAAGTAAAGCCATTTTTCGCGCACACTGAAAAATACCGAAATTCACCTCTTGCACTAGCAATAGATCAATAGAATTTACTGCAATCTAGCATTGCCACTCTCAACGACCATCAATCTATTCAGCTAGCATTCCTCTCGTTTCTCGAGTGCGATATCACATTTCAATAAAACACTTCATTGTATTTCATACTGCATGTCATTTTTGATTCTGTTCATTTCAGAAACTGAACAAACCGAAAAAATAATCTAGACGTTATCGTTACTTGTGAAATGTTATTGTTCTTGCATTATATTTCTGGTTTTCCTTTTGCAATCACTGTATGCCTGCCATGTGATTGTATTTTATTCCTTATAAATCCTCCCTATGTAATGCGTTCCAAGCCCTTTGGGTATCCAAATGAATCAATAAATAAATAGTTGAGTGCTGAATTCCCCAACAGGGGGGGGGGGGGGAGTCATCACAGCACTCCACCCCCTTATTAACCCTCCTGCTCACACCCTTGCACACACTTCTACCATATTTGTGACCACCGTTCCACACTCCTACACTCCCTTTCCATCCTTAAGCTGAAACTAAACATACGAGTTGCATCTATGTCTCCACAATTCTTACTTTTTGCGCCCCTTCACCCTTTCTGCTTGAGATCGGCTACAGCTTGCGTTCAAAAGCGCAGTGTGCGTTTCGTGCGATTCCTTGAAGTGCTCCAATGTAACGTGACTGAGATATGCAAACCGAGGTTTTTTCGCTATTTAAGCATGCTAGAAAGCATGGCATGCCATACATCAATGTACAACAAGCATATCATCGCCGCTATATGCCCGCCGGCATCTCATGAAAAAGGGCTCCCCACTCCAGCTGGCACGCATTGCCTCAGGCTGTCACCTCACCATACAACCGGAAAGTAGTAATCGGCCGCGATGATGGCGGTAATTTGTCCTTTCCGAATCACCGCTTTATATGTGATGGCAGACTATCTATTATACCTCCGCTGACGGGTAATCAAACAGAAAAATAAAACATATGCCAACCTAAACAGTGCTTTGTATTACTCGTATTATAGTCACATCTCAATAATTCTGTTTCGAGGTATTAATGTTTAAATTTCGAAGAACTCCTGGAAAAGACTTCTAATTAGCCGAATTCAGCAAGTTATACAAAAAAAGCTATATGCAAGCTAGATACAAGCTTTAGCAAGCAAGACCTATGCGTCAGAGCAATGAATGGTTAGTTCGCTTGGGACGAAAGACGTTATTCATATCGTGTTGGTGCTTTCTGGCTTCATATAATTATACATTTTACATTGCGGCTTAGTACCCATCGGCGCATTTTCGTGCAGTAAGGATACCCTCAATATGATTACTTCTAACTGGTATTCTTTGAAAACCGTGACTTCACCACTGAGAATTTTCACTAATTTTATTGTATCATAAAGTGACAGGCAAAACGAAACCCAGCTTTACTGGTTCAAGTCACCTCAGAACAATAACTGTATTCACAGAGAAATCTTTGTACTCGTATTCTTTAGTTTAAAAAATACCTCATATTGTTGGAGTAAGAATTCACAAAACTGTAGCCGCCTTCGCTAATCACATGTTAAAGTTGAGCCAAATTAGGCCATACAGGCTATTATAGCGCGAGACATTATGTGTGGGCGACTATGAACTTGGATGTCGCACACATTCACAAGACTGTCAGTGAACGAAAAAAAAAAGCGTTCGCGAAAAAACTGTTTTGTGTATGAAATCTCAGATATCACTGCGTAGAGGTAAACCTTGACTCGTAAGACCTGCTGTAATTTGCTTTTTAAGCAAATTATCAGTGACGAAAAATTCAGTGCTGATATTCACAAAATCTTCTAACAATAAAATGTTTTTAAGTAATGCAATCTCGATGGTGGCATTATCGGGGACTCAGGTAGCCATTAAAAGCAAGTGGTACTTACGGACAGAAAGCTTTGCTAACGTGGCAGCAGTTCGTAGCCACACTCTAAAGAAGGGGGCGAAACATTTAATGATGCGTATCATCTGTTCACTTACTTTTAAATATAATGGTAATATTCACAATCTGAAAGAAGATTTGGAGCGGAAACCTCTTTGATGATTTAGTTACTCTTCATGGCATTATTGTGTTTCGTTTCTTTCCATGACATATATCAAAGGAGCCTGTTATCCCACTTTCCGCCTTTTGTTTACGACACAATGAGGAACGAGAGGCACTTCGGGGCACTCGAGCAACAATCGGATGAGGATATTTTTTTTTATTTTCATTTCTTAGGGTATATCAACAGGAAATTCGTTCTAGGAAAAGATGCCGACAGTTAGTAGCCTCTAGTAATCCTTCCATTATCGATTTCGCAATTACAGTTACCAAGTCTCACTTAAAAATCACTTTCCTGCTTTCAGAATCCTAAGCCAAGCATTCCGCGTCGAATGCCACAACAGACGCCTATTCGCTGGGGCTCTGCACTTATGGTTTTGTTTGCGATACTGTGGGTGCAAAAAAAAATTAGAGCCAAGAACAGACGTGAGCCACTCATGACGCTGAACACACTATTAGCGAAGCCAGCCATCCAATGAACAGCAGCTTACTTGAAAAAAGATATTTGGGAATCCTTACCATGTATAAAAAGTTGCGCGTACTGTGTCATTCATTTATGATTATTAAGTAAGTTTATCTAGAGCGAAATTTCTTTTGTATTTCGCAATGCACGTGCCCTTTTTGCCACCTCAAGCAACAATGGCGCCAATCCAATTTGGTTGCTCCATAGAAGGTGCAGCTGGTATAAGTGCGTACCTGCAGTCTGTCAAAAGACTGCGATTTCAGTAAACGTTAAAGAACATCAGATGGTTAAAAATTACTGAGCCTTCCACAACAGCGTCCCTCATAATCTAGTTTTCGGACGTAAAACATCAACGTTTATTTTTAATTAGTCAAAAGATATTGACAAATGGAGGATAAAACAGAAAAGGTAACTAGATAGAAATATAAGGTTCGATACCCTGTGCTGTGGAAATGAAAAATGGACGACAAGAAGGAAGAAAGCTAGGAATGGTGGCAGTGCAAGACTAAAAAAAAAAGTCTACAACGCATACGCAAAATCACAGGCACGTCGAGGTGTGCCCAAGCGGTTATCCCTTTTAATTACCACACGGTCTTTTGTTCTAAAATTTGGAGAGGTCACCCTGCAGGAGAAACAATATTACTAATGGGAAAATCTTAACTGTACGGCATTTCGAAAAGAACGACCCTGAAGTGAAGTGTCAGAATTACGCCCATGATGTCGTTCTGTATCTCCGACGACGCACGTACACCAGTGGTCAACAGCGTTCCCAGGTAAGATTAAGACATCGATCAACATTGGCCTTCCACTTGACAAGAATTCTGGGGTTTCAACATCATCGTATCACCTGCTTGTTCTTTCTCTCTTTTTTTTGTAATCGATGTGATCAATCGCTAGAACCATCAGTGCGCACGGATCAACGGTGCAAGCGTCTATGCACACCAAAATCTTAACCGCAGTCAATGGGGAAAGCAAAGGAAGTCCTCGGCTCTCCAACGTGATTGTCTCCCTTTCTCTGAAAAATACGGCTACACGAGGCTGTTTTTTTTTATCTTGCGGTGATTATTGCAACAGTGGCTACGCACAAGGCGCATAGTAAGTTTATGCGCGCCAACATAATGCTCTGTTTTGAAGCTGGTGTACTATCATGACACTGCTTTGAAGCTGGTGTACTATCATGACACTGCTTTGGTGAAAACGTTTAAGGTATTCACTGATGGCCGTAAGGCTCTGTTGCTAAGACCTTCTAACAGTGTAATCCAGGTGCATGAGTTGTGCCAGCCTAACTGAAACGCACTGAGGCGATGAATTGGTTATATATCACACAAACGATTTCTCAAACGTCGCACGTATGTGCCAAACAACGGGAGCTACTTCTGCTCTTCACGTAACTTTTCATGGACACGGAGTTACTAAATGAGTGGGCATTCTCTGGTTCAACATTTGGATTCTCTGGCTGCAGTTAGGAGGAGAGTGGCGTGGGGAGGGGGTGTTCAAAGTGAAGTGGTAGAAGAGGTGTTAGAGTTGACATAGTTGTTCTAAAATACGGAGAAGTCTACATCGTCTGCTGTCTTGTGGGTAAATAAGAAACGAAGAGAAAGTATCGAATAGAAAGAACTCCCCCGGCCCGTGTGTTCATATTTGGGTGCACGTTAAAGAATCCCAGGTGGTCGAAATTTCCGGAGCCCTCCACTACGGCGTCTCTCATAGCCGTATGGTGGTTTTGGGACGTTAAACCCCACATAACAATCAGAATGGAAAGAACTATCGGGCGGGAAAACTGGAACATCACCATGACTAGTGAACCCTTCAAGTGCCACCATCTCGCCTCTTTTTATCATATATTCAACATATACAAGTACCGTCATCCAGCGGACAATCCAAGGACTAAACGAGAGTATGTACCACATTTCTGCTGTCAGCGCTTTGTTAACACCGAGAGCGTGATAACGACGCCGTGCTACGTTTTTCGTAACATGTGGACATGCGGATATGTGCCACTGGTATGCGGGTATGTGCCACAGGTTACGCACTACAACAAGTGGGGACGCACAAGCCACGCCATAAGGAGCTTCACCCCTAAAACATCACGTTTAATACATGCAAAGCAATTCCAAAAACACGATACAATGTGTGTTATGTCATCTGGAACTACCAACATTATAAAGGTTGTAAATAGCTGTGGGAAGATATACGCTAACTAAGACACATATATGGGAGCACTGTGCAACAGTCCGTCGAGTGTCTGTTCCAACGTCCGTCCATTGAATGGACTCAGGAACCACCAGTGACGATGAGCGATGGTCCGCAGACTCTCGAAAACTATCCAATTCTGGCGCATTTAATTAAACTGTCGTTGACTAACCAAATGCCAACCCTGATATCATGGTCTGTTTAATCAGCTGCTAGTATTTTAACTGAGATGAATGCATTTGTTTCGTCAAACAGCCCTCTAAATGAGAACTTCTCTGATCAGAAACAGGGGAGGGCGCATTATTGATTCAACGATATAATTTTCATTCTTTCAATTTATATTGATGTACTTTTAACCTAATATTGTCATTAACTGCGCTACATACTCTCGCATACCGAAGCTGCTGTTATATACGGTAAACTTCCGTGTACTTAAATTTAGGTGCAGGTCGACGAACTCCAGGAGGTGAGGATTTCCCAGGTTCTCCACTACGGCATCTGCCGTAATTATATGATGGTTTGGGGACGGTCGACTCCGAGTAATAATAATAATAATATTATTATCATTATTATTGTTATTATTATTATTATTATTAATTTATTATTATTATTATTATTATTATTATTATTATTATTATTATTATTATTATTATTATTATTATTATTATTATTATTATTATTATTATTATTATTATTATTATTATTATTATTATTATTATTATTATTATTATTATTATTATTATTATTCAGATAGGACAACAGCACATATAGTGCATATAGCACATATAGTGGTCGGTCACTAGATGAAAAGTTCATTTGCTCATGCATTAGGTGCTCGAAACCGTCCTTATCGTGTCGCCCAGATGACATCCTTCCGCCACACTAAAGGCTTACAGTAGTATATTTGACACAGTACTGACTACAATATTGAATAACTGTCTGAACGCTTTCACATTTTCAGGATGTGGAAAACTGCGCGTGTTCTTCTAGTATGCAAGTCGGGCTGCTAAGCTGATGTTTCTAATTATAGCCCTATTTCTTTGCTGTGTGCCACACCGAAGATATTTGAGCCCGCTTTTCACAAAATATTGTACGTTAGCGTGAATAATTCATTCATTCATAATCAACACCGGCTTCTCCCTGGCTGCTCAACTTACACAAATCTCGCTAGTTTCATGAAGCAAATTTTCCCACCTATTTCTCAGAGAGAACTGGTCTACGTGATCTACTGTGACCTGAGCAAGGCTTTTGACGTAGTGAGTCACTCACTTTTTTTTTTCATTAAACTTGCAAAGTTTGATGCTGGCTTGTCCGTTGTGAATCTCCTGTACGGCTATTGGCTTAATGGGTCATGTTATGTTGCCGTAAATGGCCAAATGTCTTCCTTGTACAAAGTGACTTGTGAAGTTCCTAAAGGGCCGGGATTAGGCTAATTCTTATTTTATTTTACGTTAACGATGTTTTTTGCAATTTGTTATTATTATTTTCTCTCGTATGCCGATGACATCAAGATATTTAAGACAATTCAATGCGGTAACGACTGTCACTTGCTGTGGTCAGATTCATGTTTTCTTTTTTTTTCTGTATGGTGTGACAAGAACAACCTTTTTCTGAATGCCTCAAAGACCAAACTCATTAATATATCTCGCAAAACATTCATTGTGTCATTTCCATACTCTTTCAATATGATTTCGTTATGTAAGGTTATTAGGTAATCTCGGTGTTCTTTTTTAAAGCATGCTAATTTTTTTGCTCACACTTAAAGTGGTGTCATGCATGGCCTTCGTTCTCTCGGCTGTATCCACAGAATCTCTCTAGAATGCAGTTCTTCTACAGCCTTCCACAAATTGTACACCGAAATATGTCTTCCTCAACTTGAATATGTATTTGTGATCAGGAATGACATGACTAACACTGGCAGTGACGCCAATGAGCGAGTCCATAAAAAATTTATAAGCATTTACAATCACTGTTTTGCTAAAACGTCTCTGTATCTTGTTCTAACACTGCCAGATTATCGTTTATCGGGTCAGCATTCATCAGAAACTATACTGCTACAGTAGAGTCCAAATAGCCCTCTGTGCAATCGATGTATGTTGCCAGAATCAAGCGATTCGCGCTTCACAAAATGTTCTATTGCAGTCCACGCAGTCGGCTTAGTCTAAGGAGATGAGCCGTGTCGAGGGCACGAGTGTTGGAGAGTTTCTCCAGACCCACATGTACACCACACGCTGGTGTATCAGCCATTCCGAGACGAAAGAATACGTGTGCCGAGAGGCTCGGATACGCAATTCAGAATGAAAAACCAGTCGTGACCGATCGCTGAGGGCTAAGTGTGCGTGTCGAAATCCCTGTATAAAGGCAGAAACAAAGACAAGGCCATAGATCCGAGGCTTTGCTTGGTATTGCACGCAAAACAAATAAAAAACATTTTTATCAGCACGAGGTGCGGACTAACAGTCAAACCTTTCTCCTTCGAGGCTTCCTGGGGTTGGCTTTGATGGCCTCGGGCGATAACACGGAAACATGTGCGCAGATGGCCTGAGCCAGCCTTCCGTAAGCGATGCGTATGATTCGCTCGACAGACACCTTGCGTTGCGTTCAGGTGACTGCACGTGCGTGAACATTATTTCCTCGTTTCTCGCCGTGGCGAGCGTCCCATCAGGCGACGTTGCTCGGTTATACTGCCCATCTGACCTTCTTCTTCGCACTCATTCCCCACTCCCATGCGAACGCTAACCGTCAGGAGACGTGGCCATCAGCGCGACGCGCCATGCATGAAGCAATAATACTAAGATGATCCTCAAGAAGCAGCGTTACTGCCGCAAATTGTGCTCAGTAGATAGCGCGCACTACGCAGTGCCGTTCAACACAGGTGGCTTCGATGCCTATACGCCTCACGTACATGGAGAAGCGAATCGCTAAAGAATAATAAAGGAGTAGCTTATTGCTTATTCGTGCTGGGAAACTTGGCAAGGCAACGCGCACACTAGAAATTTCAGATGGCCAATTGCCAGCTCTGATGACTTCTTTGCCTAGTTGGCGCTAAAGGAAGACCGGCCGCACGCTGAGCACGCGAACGGCAGACGCCGAACTAGCTCACAAAGAAAAGTAGGCACTTGTCTTTCCAATCCAATGGGCGACATCGAGCCAAAACAGAATAAAAACAAAAGTGAGTAGCTATCCAGGCATGAAGCCACTGTGTTTCGCTCCCCTGCACACCTGTTTTTTGTCTTTATTTTTGAGACCTAAATCAATATTGTGACTAAAATTTCTCTGGTCAATACATCTTAATGGAATTCAGTCGAATATTCTGCACAATTACCTCCTTTATTCCAAACACCAGGCGTGAATGATTAGCAGGTTTTTACAAATTATTTTAATTACTTCCTTCAAACTACCTCCCTCTCTTTCTCCTTATTTACTAACCACATCGTGCCATGACGCAAATCGTTGTCAACTCAGATTTGTTGCGACGGAATGGCCGACGAAAGCGTTTGAGCAGTCGACGATTGTTAGCGTGTGCTTGGCGCGAGTTGTTTTCAAAAGAAGCTTCGTTCCGCGTTGAGGGAGTGTTCATAGGTGGCAAGTGGTGTTGTGCTATTATATTCAGGAGTTACAGGAAGAAAATGCATTTATTTGAACCTATACTCATTCCAAATTCTTCGTTCATTATTTAACACTGTCAGTAAGAGGATAGTGTACCAGTGTCTTGGCGCAGTCACAAAGGAGCTGTGCGTCAGACAGCTCTTCTAGCCCGCTAGCCTGCCACGCCACACGAAATGTTTGCTCTACAACCTGGTCAGAATTTGGTTATGATTTTCGATTTTTTGCTACCTTAAAATGAATTTACGATTCGCGGAGAATTTATAGGCCCTCCAATATGTTACAAGATTCAGAAACATGAAAATTGTGATATACGCAGACAAGGCCGAACAACTGCCAGAGTTACCTGTGCATATAGGACGAAGTTGAAGAGAAACAAACACAAGACAGAGCGTCTGTCATGAGCCGAATGTAGTGTATCACCTCAATTATCAACCTAAGCTGTACTTGGATTCAAGATAAGCTGCTACAACAGGTTCTGGTTATCTTAAATCGACAAACCGACAATACACGGCGCTGCCCAAGCATCTGTTTCCTGTATGTATTATGTGTTGCGTCATGAGCTATACAAGTTTCCCTACATAAAGGCGACAATTTGTGCAGTGTCCGCAGATTAGTCTTCAGCCATCTATTGCTGTTCATCGCACGCAATAAGCTATGCATACCCCTAACGTCTCGGCAAAGAGTGCAAACATATTAAACAACTAGGCATCACTTTGGCGCATCATCGGCTTGAGCTGAATCAAGTCAATTCCAGAGTTATCCTTCAATAAGACGATAACATCACTGTTTAAACTTTATGCATGACAGCCAATTCAGTTCAGGACTATAAAGCAACAATGTTCTTTATCTATATTTAGTTTCAAAAATCAACCTTGTTGGGCAACGTAGGCGGTCAGTCTCACTATTAGTTTTTTTTTTCGTTGTAAACATCAACAAGGCAGGTAAGTCATTGTCATTGTAAACAGCGACACAATTTGTGATAACGAGTGCTCTCCTATGTGCTTTTCATAGAAGGCTAGTAACTGGTTGTGATGTTCATAGGGGAAATCGTTTGTGGCAGACCTGCTGCAAGAATTATCATGATTACAAAGACGCTACGTGTGTTCAGAGAAACGCGGGATTCGTAATGCACTCGTGCTGTTCCCTGGCACTATCACAAACTGTGGCAGATGGGGCACCTGCCTGCCTGCCTGCCTGCCTGTCTGTCTGTCTGTCTGTCTGTCTGTCTGTCTGTCTGTCTGTCTGTCTGTCCGTCCCAGGCTCATGTGGCACATACCCGTATAACACGGGTCGCAGCATGCGGGTTTACGCCTTGATTTTTTGACAATTAATTAGATAACGGCAAGGACATACATTGGTAATTTGAATGCGAGGGCGTTAGAAAAACTGACAATGACATCGTTCACCCGAAGAATGCAAAGGATAGAAAGCAGATTTCCAGAAAGAATCAAACCGAGGCTTTCTACGTCGCAATCCAGTATTCTACCTCAGAGCCACGTCATATCACGAAACTATTATAGAAAAAGACTCTACACGCAAGAGTAATTTTGGTTAAACGTCAATTGTGCTTGCAGTGCTGGCAATCTAATTTTCAAAACATTACATATGCACTTCTATGATGAACGAGTCATGTCGGGTTAACTTCAATTATATACTTAAGCGCCACCTGTAATAGGTTTATGTAGTACTATCCAGGGCTAGCATTCTCGCACGCACGAGTGTACATGTCAGCTTACCGCTTTTGATATTGTAAATGTCTATGTTCCGGTTGGCATAGTTACGCAACTGTGAACAACTGGTTATATGAAATATATAGGACTGTTCAACATATGTCTGAGTGTACAACATTTGTACATATATTTAGCGCCATTTCATAACGTTCCGCTTCATTAAAAAAATACATCCCAGTGATCTTACCTCCGCAAGCTTCACGTAACAAATTTTGATGATACTTGAGATCCGCTGATTTCTTTTAGTTCTGTTAGAAGTTGAATAAGGAAGGCAACAAAAGAAGGAGTATTTTATGGGCTTGTGTTTCTAAGTTAGACTTGAGAAATAGCATACGATCAAGCAAAGAAAAGCATGAAAGGTGTTATTTGTGGTACTGTGATATAATGAGAAGAATTGAAAATGAACATGAAAACAACTTACCGCCAACAGGGGCCGAACCTGCGACATTCGAAGCTTTCAGTTTCTGTTTAATTAAATGCTGTAATTGTGTAGTCAGCACCGTTATTCTCAAGTTTGTTAAACGACTACCAATTTTTCCCCTAATAATCTAATCGAAATATTGTACGGGTTCTGTGACTCGCGAGTTGAAAAGGGCCTGAAAGTTTTAAAATTCATTCATTCATTCATTTATTCCATTTGCCTTAGCGGCCGTCACAGCTAGAGTGGTACAGATGGGTATATAACAAAAATGGCTTACAATATTCTGGAGATTTGAGGCTACGACAGCAGCTACAAGCTAGTGCAATCTAATGGAGGACGCGGGCAGTCTCAAGCAACGCTTATTTTAGTAACGTTGGTCTCAAGTATAAACAATCTGACAAGGCACCGATATAGAAAGAGACAGTAGTTTCGTACTTCGGTAAAAATCGCAAGGTTAATTACAACTATGTCTAAATGTGTCCAGCAGCTCGTTATACACATTTCATAATATCCGAAAGAGCTAACCTACACACGCACAGAATCGCACACCCAAAAAAGAAAAGGGCATCCTGTAGATTTTCTCGACAATCAATTTATGCAGCTCGAAAAAAAAAACATGCGCCACTAGTTTTTTTTTTTTTTTTGCACGCTTGTTGCTTTTTTGCAATGAGTACTAACACTGCGCCCTGGTCCACTCTTTTATCTGTGCTTTCTTATTTTTCTTTTGCGCTTCTGTCAAATTGAAACAAATGAAACAGTTACAGTAGTAAAGAGGCCGGTTGAACAGATTTAGAACAAAAAACGTAGATACTAAGCCAAACTATTCAGAAAGATCATACCCAACAAAGAGAACGAAAGTTTAAAAACTAGAAGCCTCAGTCGACCACAAACGCATTCAGACAGGTGTTAAGACGCGGCTGCTTTGTGGAGAATCGTTACGGCCCCGCGGCGGTGACAAATCACTGTTTCGCTTCCTTGCCTCACTTTAAGCTCGACACGCAACCATTTCGTGCAGCAGGTGCACTTTCTACTCGCAAACACCTCAAGCAAGCCGCTCGATCGAGGTTTTTGGTGAGCGCGAATGGCCCCCAGTGACCGTGAAAGAAGGCTGAGCGTGCATACTCGGCCAATGCAGTGCGTAAACAGCGTATGCAAAAAGGCATTAAGGCATTAAAAAGGCATTAAGATTTTATCGGCAAAAGTAACGTCCATTACTGTTTTCGGTAACCTCAACGGTAACGTGTTAACTTCTGTCTTAGTTTATTTTTATTGGGGGGGGGGAGAGGGGGGTAATCCAGGGTGGTAATACATTCCTTTTCCTAAAACGTAACGTGTAAAACATTCGTTTGTACGAAGGGACAGTGTTATTACACAGACTAGTCAAAAAGCTGCTTCGCATCTAATATTTAGTTACTGTTTTTCGGTAACGTGTGCAACACCATAGCAGTGTCACTTCATGACCACGTGTTGCGTTCCATGCGTACGGTGCTACTGCCATTTAGTGAATTGCGCGATGAATAGTTCTCTCAGGCACATCTAGCCATAGCGCTTTAAGGAGACTTGGTATGCAGATACATTTCCTCGGAAACATTTTCTAACGCCACTGACACTGGTGGGTGAGGCAGGCGTACTTGAAAGAATTTCTCACATCCCCGTATGAACACCATGTGAGTTTTACTCTTGTGCTCTACGTACTAAATCAAATTCAAGAAATCCAAAAAAAGGAAGATTGAGCAGGAGTGCATCACACGTTCAATGCAGGTTGGAAAAAGACGATTTGTGAGAGAGACACCCATTTTGCTGCTAGCAGATAGCTGCATACTGACGCGCGCCTTCACTCTTGCACACAGCTGACTTCTGACGCGCCTTTCACCGAATATCAACCTCGCCACTCAAGGCGCACCCCTCAGTGGCTCACCCTCTCCATCGAACATCACCCCCTTGCCTCTCTCTCGACAAGGCACCGCAGCCAGGCCGAGCGAACAGCGATGAACGACGAAGGATTTCAACAAATATATATATATATATATATATATATATATATATATATATATATATATATATATATATATATATATATATATATATATATATACCGAGAGATAGAGAGAAAGAGAGACACATACCCAATCAATTTGTCGTGATGTGCTCCATCACCATCTACTTGGCAGCCAGGGATATATTATGGTTGGATTGCGAATTCTATTGTGTCAGTGCATGTGTGTGTAGGAGGGGGGGGGGGGGGGGGAGGTGCTTGTCGCACTGTTTGCTCTCATCCCGACTCGGCAAAATATCCTTTGTTGGATCTCCACGTTGTATTGCGAAGGGTCAACACAGCCAACTACCGCAACAACTGCGTTCATTTTTCGCGGCGTGTTCCTAAGGTTCCGGTGCGTAAAAATATACGCTATTTCCACACGCAGACCGTAAAAGAGGTCCCTATCTGAATTCGGAAAATATGTGTCACCAATAACTACGTTTGCAAGGCTTGCGACTTCACGGAAATTATTCCCGCCACGGTGGTCTAGTGGCTAAGGCACTCAGCTGCTGACCCGCCGGTCGCGGGATCGAATCCCGACTGCGGCGGATACATTTTCGATTGGGGCGAAAATGCTGTAGGCCCATGTGCTCAGATTTAGATGCATGCACGTTAAAGAACATCAGGAGGTCGAAATTTTCGGAGTCCTTCACTATAGCGTCTTTCATAATGATCTGGTGGTTTTGGAACGTTAAAGTCCACATATCAATCATATCAATTAACAGAAAGTATTGTAGAGAACGAAGAAATGAGGAACTGCTGCATATGCAAGGAACATAATCATGCACAGCTGTTGTACATGAAGATCTGATGAGCACACTGGTTTTCACGATGAAAAAAAACAAAAAACGTATGCATCGAGAAGTTTGGTTAATGAAGCGTGGCAGCAACGTTGCTGATGCATCTCAGCTCACCGCTGTAACCACAATTCAAGGCATTACACGCGCTCCGCCGTGGAAGTTCAAGGTGATCGAGTTAATACAGCCAGACAGACTAGACTGCCGACTGGTATCGTATCCACAAAGCTTTCGCGCTGAAGTTGTTTTCTCCGGGTGTAGCTACAGAGCTCGCTTCATAAGTGTTTTTTTTTTTGCATCGATCGCCATGGGTAATAGTGTGCATCAGTGCGTGCGTGCGCGCACCTGTGTGTGTGTGTGTGTGTGTGTGTGTGTGTGTGTGTGTGTGTGTGTGTGTGTGTGTGTGTGTGTGTGTGTGTGTGTGTGTGTGTGTGTGTGTGTGTGTGTGTGTGTGTGTGTGTGTGTGTGTGTGTGTGTGTGTGTGTGTGTGTGTGTGTGTGTGTGTGTGTGTGTGTGTGTGTGTGTGTGTGTGTGTGTGTGTGTGTGTGTGTGTGTGTGTGTGTGTGTGTGTGTGTGTGTGTGTGTGTGTGTGTGTGTGTGTGTGTGTGTGTGTGTGTGTGTGTGTGTGTGTGTGTGTGTGTGTGTGTGTGTGTGTGTGTGTGTGTGTGTGTGTGTGTGTGTGTGTGTGTGTGTGTGTGTGTGTGTGTGTGTGTGTGTGTGTGTGTGTGTGTGTGTGTGTGTGTGTGTGTGTGTGTGTGTGTGTGTGTGTGTGTGTGTGTGTGTGTGTGTGTGTGTGTGTGTGTGTGTGTGTGTGTGTGTGTGTGTGTGTGTGTGTGTGTGTGTGTGTGTGTGTGTGTGTGTGTGTGTGTGTGTGTGTGTGTGTGTGTGTGTGTGTGTGTGTGTGTGTGTGCGCGCGCGTGTGTGTGTGTGAGGGGGGGGGGGGTTGCGCTTTTCATTTTCTTCGATCAGTGGAATCGTAACGTTATAGTATTTGGTTACCTTGAATTCATTTCAGTTTCCCTCACAATTACTACACTACCACTAAAAACAACAGTTAACATCATCTATGCTTTCCCTGGCCTAATTGTCTGTTAAATTCATTTATTATGAAGCATCGGAGATGCGAATCTCGTGAGACGGACGGACGGACGGACGGACGGACGGACAGACAGACAGACAGACAGACAGACAGACAGACAGACAGACAGACAGACAGACAGACAGACAGACAGACAGACGGACGGACAGACGGACGGACGGACGGACGGACAGACAGACAGACGGACGGACAGACGGACGGACGGACGGACGGACGGACTTTAACTTATGTTTCGTGGTTGACTGATAGGCGCAAACAGCACAAATTTAGTTTTACTTGCATTTATCCGCAACATCTTTAATCCGCATTTCTTTTATCGCATTTATCCGCAAGACATCTTATTCTGATATGTGTTTACGCTAATTTGAAGTTGAGAGACTGAGTAATCAGCAAAGCCCCGCCGCGGTGGTCTAGTGGCTAAGGTACTCGTCTGCTGACCCGCAGGTCGCGGGTTCGAATCCCGGCTTCGGGTGGCTGCATTTCTGATGGAGGCGGAAATGTTCTAGGCCAGTGTGCTCAGATTTAGATGCATGCACGTTAAAGAACCCCTGGTGGTCAAAATTTCCGGAGTCCTTCACTACGGCATCTTTCATAATGATCTTGTGGTTTTGGGACGTTAAACCCCACATATCTATCAAATCAGTAATCAGCAAGAAATATTGGCGTCATCAGCATACATGATTAACTTGGGAGATTCCGTAACTTCACATAAGTCATTGGCATAAGCTATAAACAATAGCGGACCAAGTATCGATCCTTGTGGGACGCCGTTTTGAACTTTAGCACACGGGGACATCTCTTGATTAACATCAACATCCTGATAGCGCGGTGTCTTGATTGATTCCGAAATCTACTAGCAACGCCACGTACAGCTTAGTTATTAAGTTTTTCTAAACGAACACTACTGTCACGGTGTCGAATGCTTTGTGGAAAGCAACAAAAAGTCCGAGAGCTCTTACTCCACATTGCTTATTAACTCGTTTTTATATTAAGTAATGCAAGCTCAGCGAATTTACATCTTGAAAAGCCAAACTGGGTGTCACCTATGACATTGTACATGGCGAAATTTTTTTTGTAATCAGATATTAATAGCACTTTCAAAAACTTGGGACAGAATAGCTAGCACCGGTATGGGTCGGTAGTACCGATATGTGAGATTAGAGGTGATAACCCAATACGTGCAACAGTCGCGCATGTTACGTTGTGAGGCCTGACTCCTTCAACGAGACCCTTCTCGCCTTTTTTTTTGGTCTTCGTCCACCTTTCATGAGATGACGGATGCACAAGGCTGGCACCTGTAAAGACAGTAAAATGACAGTATCCCGGGTCGACGAGTTAGAAAAGAAAAAAAAAAGCATTACGCTAATGCCCTCTGTTCTCTAAAAAGGGAAGGCGCATTAGAGCCTCAATGATTCGTGCACGAAATCTCAGAGGCCGTGACGCGCCTCCAAAGGTCTATTGTGATCATAAGAGAAGTATTTTTGTTACACCGTGATTCTAATTACTTGACGATGCAGCGCGCATTCCCTCGCTTGCGTTCCCGCACTCGCACATGCTTGGCGCGTCTTCCCCGACAGCGCGGAAAGCACCTATTCATCTCTGAGTGAAAGCTCACGTTCTTCGTATCAAACATCGCGGGGTGAAAACAGTTCGCAACAGTCGTGCTCGATTAGGGCCGGTTCACGCTACCGGCAAGCATTCTCTGACGGCACCGTGCCGTAGACCGGCGGCCGGAGCCGCCCGCAGGAAAGCTGTTCGGATTGCACGGCAAGCTCCTCCGACAAACATGGCTGCCCTTCCGAATGCAGTTGTCGACCGCCTCAAATCTCACTCTGTAGCTCGTACGCTCCGAACTGATGCTTCCATTTGCTTTAGACTCATGTCCTTTAGCTTCGATAACACAGTACTCGAATCGATTCGGCACCGTTTTTGGGAACCATACTCAAATAATTTATGTTATAGGCCTAAGCAAGCCTTCCTGAATCTCAAGGGGCATACGCTACACGTCTGTTTGCTTGTGCTAACGCTAGATAGCTAGCGACACTTGTCCAAACGCCAACTTGGGGACGTCATTTAGGAATTGCTGTGCGATTTTTTTAATACCGGACAGGCGAAAATGCTTTATTCACTGCTGGGTCTTAGTCGGGGAACAACACGTACGACATATCGTGAAAACCGTGGAGCAAGAAGCAAGCAGCTTGAAGTGTCCAGCGGCAGACGCAGACAACGCGTAGAGGCGAAAGCAGACGACGCGGCTCAGCCATGTCGCTCCTTTGTCGCTGATTCGCTAAACCACTCTCCGGCAAACAGCGGACGGCACAAAAATGGATCTGGGACCCATTTTTCGAACGGTGAAGAACGGCAGACGTGCGCGAAACAAACAGCCGCGCACGGCTGCCTGAGAACGTCAAACGTCAAACGGCAATGCATGTTTGCCGCTAGCGTTAACCACCCTTTACACTGCAGGCCGGGACCAAGGAAACATTCGTAACGCCCCGAAATTATTGTTGGGCTAGTCGGTACATGCATGCTCATTTGTATAAGACCTGTGATCGTACCAGCGGCTTTTCAGCGTAATTACATATTTGTTTGCGAGGTGTTCGAGTCAAGATTGATTAATTTTTATGTCTCTCAATTGTATGAGAAATTAAATGTGAGCTTGAGTACTGTGGTCAGTGCTCTATTTAAACCCCCCATTACAAAAATATCTCGGAGGCTCTAATCTTCAGTTTTTGTAACTGCAGTTCCTATTTTGTTGTTTATCGAATTTTTTTTTTCTTAAGAATTACGAACATTTGTTTCAATTGATGTGTTGTAAAGTCCTAGAACTGCTTTGAAAATGTTTGCCACCCTACTTTTAAAATCCTTCTAGTAGTACTCGACACGTCTCTAAACCTTGAACCGCAAAAAAAAAGGCGAAACAGCGATGAAAATCAATGTCTGCTATGAAATAGTTACACACACGTGATAGTAAAATATTACTTTCAGTACAAGGTAAAATCACGCATGTGAGAGTAGCACTAGAGAATAGGCGTGCGCACCGGGGGGGGGGGGGGGGGCAAGGTAAGCGGCTGCCTTCTCCCTAGTTACTGATGTGGGAAGGGGGGCGGCAATGTGCGCCCCATATATTGATTAAATAGGGGGGGGGGCGTTGCGATGAACCTTTGCCCCCCTATCTGAAGAGTAACCCCGCTCCCGCTTACGCACTAGAGTACATGTTATTGTCGACAGCACCTATTGCACAATCATGAAGTCCCGTGTACACTCCGTCCCAAGCGGGATTCACACAACGGAATGGATTAGCGAATCGGCTAATGGATGGGCATGACATGTACAGCTGAGTTCCTCCTATTTACGCCACACACACAAACAACGCAGACGACCCACTAGCGGCGTGATTAGTTCACCATGATACACTTGAGCACAACTGTGTGGGTTGCAGATGCATTTTGCAGACGCAACTATCTCTTGTTTTTGCACTCCCCGCATTGCCCTTGCTCCTCTGTCTTTCTCCAAACATCTGCTTATCGTTCCCCCTTCGTGCATGGCCGTTTCACCTTGGGGGCAAATTTATATAACGCAAATGCACCATGGGGTTATCCACATTTCTCTAACACTTTGCTCAATGGCCTTGGCTCAAAGAATTCGTTGCTTTGTTCAAGGTTGTCCTCAAATAACTGATGTCAAGTGGCCGTCACCCTCTGGTTAACGTACAGGCGTGATTGCATCTCTAACCTTGTCCAAAATTTAGTACCTGAAGGTTTTTATATGGTGCGGCAGTTTGCTTGCAGTCTGAGAAAGCGAGTGCATCACTGACGTTATCTCTCTCGTCCACATTGGTGGGGATCAAAAACAAAAAAAAACGATACTTCTGAAACACATGGGGGCTTTTTTTTCTTTCTTTCTCCCCTCATATGGGGGCACGCATCAGTGAATGCGTCGCAAAGCTAGTGGCCAGCGAGATTACCCAAATTCTCACTGGGCCTCGTTCGGCCAGTTATGTTCGGAAAGGCCCATGATTGTTTGTATCTAATTTTGCATGTGAATCAATATGCAGTGCTGGACGCAAGCGGAAAAATGCCTGACGGGCTGTTCTACGGTTCACTGTCAGCCTTTGGAGATATGGGCGAGTGCCTTCACGTGCGGGCCATCAATCGGCGTCTGAACCCATCAATCGGCGTCTGAACGGCAAGCTTGAGGAGTACTTCCAAGGCCAGTACTGTGCCCTCAACATTCGTTTCAAGCTACCGCCAAAACCAGCTCGCTACAGCCCCAAGACATTCCTGAAAAATCTCACCGATGAGGTGCCTCTCTACAAGGTACTGTGCTTGTATTCTTTCTTATGTCTTTAGAAAACAATTCTGCGTGGCACTCAAGCCTTTACGACTTCAGGGGAACAAAGAAGGTGGCCGAGTGGAAATTCCGTGTTTGTATACATTTTGACAGCCATGTTATCCGCTCGAAAATAGTATGTAAGTAACTAATACACATTCTTGTACAATACCTTTATTGTTACTACCACCGTCCAACACTTGTGGAGGTCAGGGGTGGATCCAGCCACAACTTGTAAGGGGGGCGGGGGACCGCTTCAAGTAAAACAAACCGGAGGGGGGGTGGGGGGGGGCCTTGCTCTTTTGTTTTTAGTGGTAGCTACCATCTCAAGAACCCCATCACGGCGTAAATATTGTTAACTTGTGTTAGCAGTGGTACCGGCGATTTGTTCTAATCGGTGATAGATGGTCGACATGCACTGAAGTGAGCGGTATGGGTGGCTGACACAGCTTTGGAGAGGAGTGGGGAATCCCCCTTTTGGATACCCCAATAATGGAGTTGCAGAGATACATTTACAATGATGTAGCAAAATCGAAAGGTCCCATGCAGAAAATGGAAACCAAGCCTTATGTGGTAGCGTGTGTATAGGGAGGGTGGTGTAATGCAATTAGCTCCATAAGTCATTTGTGTCCGCTTGCTTTCGATTACCCAGAGGAAGTACTTTCTAGGCCACAATGCAATCATAACTGTGCTTTTACTCATAAGAAACGAAAAAGTCCACTGTAAATGATCTCACTAGATGAATACATTCCATTTTATATCAAATGACTTGTGTTTCTAGCCAATTTTTTCATATAGCCTCCACTCCGATGAGGCACACATTCAACATCCCCGTTTTTTCACCGCATGAAGTTTCTGTATGAACAAAACTAAACACTGATAAAATGTGCTACATACTTCACAATGCGTGGGTTACATATTAACTTCTTTTTTTTTTCGCGCAAGCTTAGCCACGCGACAACCAACAGCTTATGAAATCGCTGTGAGCGAAAGCAGTGCATTGCGGATGAAGCTGAATGTCTTTCCTTGGTATACACGCGGCAGCTGCAAGTGTAATACTAATAGAGAAATAAGGCATCTGCGAAGTTAGATGTCTACGTGCTTGAAATTGACTGATCTGATCAATGTTACCGTGATTGAGAAGCGGACTGTAGATTTACCAAAGGCGTCACGTACAGTGCGCGCATGCGCATAACTGGAAGGCACTCGAAGCTACTCTGTAGAAGCAGCCAAGCCATGCATATGATCAGCTAAAGTTCTGAAAATTCTGAAAGTCCCTATATTATCTTGATAATTTATCTATCCCTCTCTCTTAGCCCCTGCACATCATGCACGATGAAGCTCATTAAACATTGATCATCTCTTTCAACAGCACCTTCTAGGAGACGTGTCGGTGGGTTACTTCTACTTCACACCCATCCGGATGGCGCTCTGCGTGCCTTCGACGTGCACACAAAAGGACATACAGACGTTGGGAAGTGCCGGTAAGTGTGACACTACAAGACTAAATTGTCGCCGCTATAAAACACAGAGCTTCAGGCGCAGTCAAAGGCAATTTTTACAGAGCTCACTCATCTAAGATCATTTCTTTGTACATTCGTCACAAGGTAACTAAAAAAAAGCTTTTTAGAAGCGAAGTTTCTAAAGCCGTAGGTCTGTCCCTCCTAGCTCGTTGTGGTTCGTGACTGCCTAGTTCGATGACTCACTCAGCAAGTGAGAACAGGCAGACAGACAGACGGACGAACGGACGGACGGACGCTTTGCCCTACTCATCATCATTCACTCCATAGATATGCTGTGTTTTTGTTCATTTTCTTGGCCACACCAATGCAGTCAACATCGCCAGTTCAGCAACACCTCTAATGCGTGCAGCAGTAGTCTCCCCCGAAGGGAAATCATTAAATATAATGATCATAATTATTATTCTAAATTACCCTCTACCCTATATCCCTTTCTGCTATGTGTATCTTCTGAATGAAACATATTTATTAGAACGGGATGTTTGTGTTAAAAAAACGAGTTATTTCAGCTTCCATAAAATGTTAAATGTGACTGGAAAAAAATGATTCCCGTAACTCACTAGCGCTTGCGCATTAAAGTGAATCGTGATGATTACACACCTTCTCATCTATCTGTTAAATGTTAGATATGCAATATGAATGTGCCTATACAGTTACTGTACAGCTGTGCCACTGTAATCCTCGTTGTACATGTTGTATTTTCTGTATACCAAAATTAAAAAAACTGGAAATTAGTGTCATTCAATTCTAGAGCTTTGATTGAAACTCCCAGCTGAGCTTAGAAAACTTTCGCCATCAGTACATGCCCATACTGCGAGAAATATTGTGTAAAAGGTACCTTGCAGGAAATTATATAACCTTGCAGATCCAAGAAGCAGTGTAAAAAATGGTATATTTTAATTCCACACAGGTGAATGAGTAGTCATGAGAAAAAAGCAGCTATCGAGCTACTCCACACTGTATAAAGGGGCTCTTGCCACGGCCGGAACATAGGAAACACAAGAGATAAAAATGTGTGACAATTAACCTTCTTGGTAAGCGATAGAGAAATTATGTAAGTTACACTATAAAATGTTGCCGAGTCATGTTGACTCCTGTTGCTAATTGTCTGGCAGCTTTTTCATCCTTGCGCCTTTCACGAGGGCACAGTCGATTTTGCAGCGATTAGCCTGCTCTTGAGGAAGCATACCTATTCTGCCACACCAATGCAGTCAGCATCGCCAGTTGAGCAACACACGGAATGCGCACAGCAGTAGTCTTACCCCAGAAGGGACATCACAAAATAGAATGATCATCACCACTGTTTCGAAATCCCCTCTTCCCCTGCTTTCTCTCTAATAGGCAAACAAGAAACCCTTACAATCTAAAACAACAATGAGATAAATGTAATATTCAGCATCTGCTGGCTTCTCTCCTCTTTGGTTATTTTTTTTTGTCAAGACGGAATACTAAAGCAGCAGGTTTTCAGTGGTGTTTATAGGTGGAGTCGAGTGGTGTGAATGGGGCGCTACCAGGGTACATGGTATTCGAGTGCTCCAGCCATGCGCGGTCACAATAATTGCGGGAGATGCCGGCAAAAAGGCTGAGCCCACCTGGTGGAAAACACCAGGGGCTCATTTTCTTTTGTAAGTGTTGCTTTAACAGCCCACTGCTTTCGCTATTAACATGTAGTACATGTACGACATCTACACTCGAATTTGCACTTGCGAACAGCTACGATGCGAAAGCTTCACAGCGCCCCACCCGTAAACAGAAGATGAAATTAAGTTACGTTGGTCAGGAACGCGAGAATCTCTCATAGGTATATTCTCGTCATGCTTGGAATCAATATGTACGAAATTAGGAGAAGAATAAGAACAAATTAGTTTACAAAAACGACACGCAAGAAATGGGCAACGGGCCACTTTCATCGGAGCGTGACCTGTTCTCGTATCTCTTTTTCAGTCGGTAATTTGGCCCAAGTGGATGTGGCAGTTCCCTTCTGCGAGAAACTAAAGCCGACAGAGTACAGCACTATCCAGCTTATTGCAATGTAAGTCACGTTTACAAGAACTTTATAGCTTTCCCCCATTATTTACAATTAGGTAGAGTAAATATACAGTATTTAAATTTACGTACCAGGTCAACGGGACCTCTGTTACGGCGTGCCTCCTAATCGTATCATGGTGTTGGCATGTGGAACCCCAGGAATTATTATTAGAGTAACTAAGCACTCAGTCCCCAAAGGTCACCCACCACAGTGGGCAAGTGGCAACAGCATTCAGCTGCTGACTCACAGGTCGCGGTATCGAATCCTGGCCAAGGCGGCCGCATTTTCGATGCAAGCGAAAACGCTTGAGGACCGTGTGCTTAGATTGAGGTGCGCGCTAGAGAACCCCGGTTGGTAAAAGTTTCCGGAGCCCTCCACTACGACGTCTTTCATAATCATATGGTGGTTTGAATACATTAAACTCCAACAATTATTATTATAGTCTCCAAGGGTCCGCCTTGGTAGCTTAGTATATATTACGCTTCACCTTTAATGATAAGAATTGTCGGGGTTTAACGTTTGAAAACCTCCATATGATTATGAGAGACGTCATAGTGGATGTTTTCGGGGATTTAGACATTCTGGGGTCCTTTAACTTGCACTGAAACCTAACTACGCGGGTACCCACTATTTTTGCCTCCATCGAAAATTCGGCCGCCGCGACCGGGATTCGATCTCGTGACCTGCGTGGGAGTCAGCAGTCGAGCACCATACCCACTGGACCACCATGGAGGGTCCGCTTATTTTGGTGATTATAGGCGGATCGCAGTGATCCTTGAAGGAAGAAACAGAAAGGAGGGAAGCATTGCGTCACACGAGTTGAAGCCCACCGAGTCGGGCCAACACGCGACCAAAACGTCAGAGCGTGCGGTGTGCTCTAGTACTCTCGGTGGTGTTCTGTCTTTAAGGCTCCTGCGCGAGATCACCGGTCTGCGCCGAACAAGTGCATTTCGGATATAAAAGCTACCGGTTGCCATACTCTGAAGTCTCGGCAAGTCTCGTTGCTTGCGTGTTGTAGGTGCAAATTTCACGTGTTGGACCGGCACTGCTGGCTTCAAAACGGGTTGGCTCGCAAAGACTGGCGGCGTGACGTTATCCTCCATGTTTCTTTTTTTTTTCCTCCGTGCAGTGATCATCGACAGTTCTATTACAAACATTTCATTTTAAGTATTTAAAATGTTGACCAGCCACACATTGATTGTGTCGGTAGCTCAAGAGTATATAGACGCTGTATATATTACGTACAGTTCTTTCATGAAAAAAAGGTGGTATATGCCCTTTCAGATTTTTTTAAGAAAAAATGGTAGAACCACCTTTTTCATAACAAGGAAATTGTAACAAAGACATCATGCAAGGTCTCTATCATCCGACTACAACTTATTGAACCAAAGGCACAGGCCCCAATGATGCGGTTTGAAAATTTTCACTCACAAGGCTTCAAAATTTTGCAGTTTGTACGTCAATACTTATGATAAAAAGCGACTTATTCATAATTATTACTTTCAGTACATCAATATAGGCGCAATAAATCGAGATGTTTTGCCCAGGTCTATAGTTACTTTCGTGCAATTTCTGCTTAATAGTCACCGCACAGTGCAGCGTATCTGCAGGAAGTTCTGCCGATAGGCATTTTATCCACAAAATTAAGCCATGCAAGCGAGCCGTACGCATCACACCCGCCGCGGTGGTGTAATGATCATGGTGCTCGAGTGCTGATCCGCACGGGGTCGAACCCCAGCCGCCGTGACCGCATTTTCGATGGAGGAGAAAATGTTGTAGGCCCGTGTACTCAGATTTGGGTGCACGTTAAAGAACCACAAGTGGTATATATTTCCCGACACCTCTACTACGGCGTCCCTCATAATTATATGGTGGTTTTGGGATGTTAAAGCCGAACAACTATCATATTAATTGCACATGACAGAAAGCTTAGAATCTCTAGATCTACCTCTAAATGTGCGCGAAATTCTCGAAACGATAAACTACAAAGGGAGGTAATCGATAGATTGACTCCTCATACCTCGGCATCATTTTTCGGCAAACTCAAACAAAGGCTTGCGACTGTTGTCTTGAAGTATAAGTCACTATCGCAGCATTTACATGCATCGCTCTTGATTTTGAAATCGG